>NW_022726429.1:338082-350917 GCF_011630105.1 Anneissia japonica
ACTTTATACAATAATATAATAGTTTGTCAGTTATCTTTGACTGTTTTCTGACTTCCTCAATAAAGATGATAAATCACATGATAGAAAATTTGGTGTGGAAATGCACCTTCATCTATATTAAAGATGATAATTTATACTGTATATTATTATCATTATCAATATTCATTATCATCTCAATAAGAAATGAATCCAACACTGCAGGTGACCTAACATCAAATAATGAACAACAAAATTAGATTTATTGAAAGATGTCAATGACAAGAGCAACCATGTACACAATTGTAAGTAGTGATTACCACAGCCAGTTGATAATTCAAATAAAAACTGACTACTATTGTGTGTTAAGTAGAATCTAGTCTATTTGTTATGGTTGCTGTATGGTGAATATGTGGGCTTTTTATCACTCTGAAACAGCTGTTACCGGCGTTGCCCCTGTTACTAGTTCTGTTGCTTCTCCAGCAGCTGTTGGCCTGTGTGTCAACGTTGTACCGTTGTTGTGTATTGTCTTTCCATTGCTCTTACTAAAAAGTAAAAAAAAAAAACAAACATGAAATCAAAATTAGTTGTTGGGAAAAAGTGCAATATGGTTGAGTACATGCAAGTAAGGTTTTCATTTTTTTTATATTAAAAAGATATTATTCTGTTGCCTTTTTACAAAGTCATAAGTTGTAATCAATTGTTGTGGGATGAGTAGCTTCAGTGGCGTATCTAGAAGTCTTGAATGGGAGTGCTGATGGGTGGACGCGAAGGTGAAGTGGGGGACGTTGATGATCAGTTGAGGGGCGCTAACTGGCAAAATAATGTGGTTTTAGGTCATTTTTAACTATTTGCAAGTAAATTTTGGGGGTGATGGGGAATTTTTGGAGGGGCATACGCACTCCCCTAGATACGCCACTGAGTAGTTTATACGTTGGGTCTCCATCAGTAGTGGCTTCAGAAATTTGACGACAGGTGGTTCGACAAGGGGCTGGAGCTTATTAAAAATAAAATTAAAATTAAATTGCAGGTGGGTTGATGGGGAGAGTTCTTTATGGCTTGGTATAACCCAAAATTGTACTTTTTTACATCACAATCTGGCAATCAAATAATGGATCTAGGCAAATTAATATTTTAGTCCCAACAGCCTTATCGTGGCATCGGACGACGGGGACCTGACACTTGGTAAAGCATTAGACATGTCAATGCTGTACTTGCTTGTTTGTTCAAATTACCTTGCCCTTCAGAAGGGACAATAAGCTGTCAGTCCCTAGTGATTACTAGCACATGTGCATGTGAAACATGACAATAATGGGGCTTGACCTCAAGAAAAAACTCTCATATTGGGGATGAGAGTAAATTGTACGGTCATCAAATTGGATACACGAGGAAGAGGTATGGTGTATAAGATCATCAGTAAACTTCTGTTTAGTTACGCTTTAGTAAAGGAAGTTTTTTTAAATAAAAATATTTATTGTTAACAGCCTTTAATTAATGATGAACTTTTTTTGTCACAATTTTTGGGTTTTGTGATCCTTATAAGTGATCAATTCAAGTTAATTTTGAAGTAATTTACATTTAAACTGACCACCTTTAAATAATAAATTAATTTGTTTTGGATATTATGTTTCTCATTCCTGGCCTTCTCTGAATCATGGAATTGAAAGTGAGTATCGTAATCCTGCAACAGTGCATGACTGACAGCCACCTCTCACCTGTGGATTCCATTTTGTTTGCCATTACCAACATGAAGCATCTCATTTAATTTCTTTTCTGATGGGACTATGTCTTCCTCTCTAATGTCATCAATCTCTGTCGACTGTCCTGTTATTACCTTGTACAGCATCGATAAGATAAACTGTTGATATTAAAAAATATATAAAAGAGCATTAAGACAAAACAGTAAGGATTCAACAATTTTTGTGCAGTGTTGGCAGGGGTACCAACTCTCCCACTACACGCAGGACCGTGTCCCACACTCCCGCAAGGAAGCAAGAATACTCCCGCATAAAATAACTGACTTCTTCCAACTTGGGACCAATGTGCTGGTACCAAGGGGGTATTGTGGAGGGCAGAAAAACAGTTTTTCAAACCAAGAAAGTGTCAACAATCATGCTATCTACAAAATAATAAAAATATCTGAAATCCCAAAGATCTTAGCCTCTAATACCCATTTCACACTAGCAGAAAATATTACAAATTTTAACAACTATTAACAAGTTGTAACAAGTTTGATATTCCGAGATTTTTGGTTCGTTTCACACATGCACTTTTTCAAACCATGAGAAATCTCGGGAAAACTCGGAATATTATGACTAGGCCTAGAGGCCTAGGGTAGTACTAGTAGGCCTAGGCTAGTTGTAGGTTGTCCGAATTACATATCAACTACTAAACTAGGCCAGGGCTAATCATAATCATAGTGTAGTTTTATATAGTGCATAAATCCACCTAATGCAAGATGCTCAGGGCGCTTGAAATGTGTCTGTACTGTAGTTTCTGGGCCTGTTAGTAATCAGTGTGTTTTGTTTGGTTTTTTTTTCCTGTTAATTATTTCATTTACTCATTAGTTTATGGATTCCATTTGGTGAAATATACTTCCTGGTTACCTTTTAGGTTATTTCTTTAGTGTTTCATCCTCATTCCATTACTTTGTTCTTATTTTTTCTTTACTGATCATGCTATTAAGCACTACACAGTGTAAAACATTTTTTTTTAATCATTATCATTTCCGGATTACAGTGTACAACATTTGTTGTTATTATAATTTCTGTATTAGATTTTTTTTTTTTTTGGAATATAAAAGTGGAATAAGAATTAGCCCCTAGGCCTAGATACTAGAATAGCTTTATATTTTAATGAAATATTGTTCTTAGTTATATCTATTAAAAAAAAAATAATTAAATTCTTTGTTCACTTCCTCACTTTATATTTTGTTCTAATTTTGATTTTGTACTGTGAACAAGTCAATTAAATTTTCATAAAATAAAATCAAACAAAAATTCTGGTATAATTTTGCAACTATATAGAACAATTATGGTGTTGTTACTAAAGAATTTAGGATTGATTTTTGTACTATTGTATACAAATATGTACTGCCCCTTGGGTCATCAGTGTCTTTAATTGTCATCACTCAAAACTGATTATTCGACCATGTACTAACCGTAAACCACCAGATGTTCATTACAAGAAGAACCCACAGCATTGAGTTTAGAAGCAGGACGAACGGCATGCGTCTGTCATCGAAATCGGTAACCTTTGAAGCCGACCACAAGGCTTTCAACGGGAACCAGTACAATCTGCACACAAACCTGAGAAAAAAAAAAAAAAAACAAATGTGAAAATACTTTAGTTTTACAGAGAATTAAACATAATAATACCTGAACGAAATTGAAAGTAATATGTAATGAACAATAGGGTGACTTTTGCAATCCTACAAAAATGAAAACAAGCACTATCAGTGGCTACCCACTGGACTGAGATTTGGATTTTATATCTCTTCCTAGCAAGCCAGACTTGATTTTCCTCTTTTTATTTTTTGGAAAGTGGAAACCCTTTCTGTAAAGAAGTCATTACACTTAAGTCCTTACATAAGAATAATGTTTTGTCATAATATTACTCTAATATGGACTCAATAATAAACCTGTCATTCTTAAGAAAAATATTTACTTCATTATGATTCAATGATGACCCAACAAAAACAACACGTGTTTGATCACGCATGAAGTATTTAAAAACATTAGAATTTCAAGTCTCATTCCAGAATTTTCAGGACCTAGGGGCTGGGAAGATAATTTGCGTGTGAAACAGAACGTTTAAAGGAAATAATGAAAATGAAGGTGTAATGCATTCATTGTTTTTCGTAATGTTATAAAACCTTCTCATTGTTCCATAATTTTGGCCACCTTTGTGCACAAATATATTAGACAAATTGAAAAACAAAAATAACACATGTTCCATCAGGCATGAATTATTTAAAAACATTTTCACAATGAAGAATTCATTGTTTATTGCGATGGCGCAATCTTAAAGTGCATGTCGAGGTATTGCAATAAACTCATGACAATCAATAACAATAACATAGCAAAATTTACACTGTTAATATCCCAACATTTCGCAAGTCATTCCACATATTTGTAGAAATTTTGAACTAAATGGAATTCTAATTGTTTCATGGCATACAATAAGAAAATCTTACGCCAATTAATCTCGTCTGAGGGCATTTTAGAAAAGGGGGCCCCCTGTTTTACTTTTTTCAAAGATAGTCGTGCAGTAACCACACATGCACACACACATTCCAATATTATTAAGTTATGTTTAGACCTGCCCAAACATACCCATTGTTAAAGAAAATATTTACATTTTGCTAGATTTTCTGGTACTTTAACTGGGAATCAAGAACAATTTCCCTAAGATGAGGAAGGAGAAGAAAACCATTATTAAAAATTTTTACAATTTTTATTTGGATTATATTATCTATATTTTTTTATTTCTTTCAGTACAATACAAACAATTGACAGACACATCTAGAGTGCAAGTGAAATCAGCTTGTGGTTCATCACACAGCCAATTATAGGATATTGAACTAAGGATGTTTATGTTTTTAAACGTATTAAATTTGATTTCCTACCATTTTACTAGTTATATAATTCAATTTCCTTATTTTCTATTTTGAATTCTTCAATTCATACATGTATGTATACAATTTTCTCCATTTGCTTGACTTCCCTTTCATTTTTTGTGTTCTTATTGATCTTGCAAACTGTTGTTTATTTACTCACCAGTAAAAATACTGGCAGGGACTGTACCCCACAATCTTTGTTATCACACAAATGTAATAACTAGCCTTCTAAAAATTTACATTGTATTCAAATTTTCCAAATATGACTGCACAAACAATTCACTAGAAGGAACAATAAACACACCAACAATGTTTAACCACCAACTTCAGGACTTAGTCTGCTGTGCAGTAGCAGGAAATATAGCTTTCTTTCACAATACCAATTCTATTTTTGGCTAAAGTATAAGTTTTGTGCATGTTGTAATATGTTTTTGTGTGTGTGTCCTTATTCCAATAAGTTTGATAGAATGGGAATTATTAATATAAATGGCCGATACTATTATTTGATGATCTAGGATTTAATGTTCAAGACCTTATTAAAACATCTTTTAATACTGTATGACTCATCATCCGGAAAACTATAAAGAATGGTCATTCTATATTATAACCTTCCAGGTAGAGGCTATGATAACACAAAGACATTTGAAGCTACAATACAACATGAACTAGAAATATGCTTACAACCATTTAAAAATAAAGTATATTTATAACACTGCCCTTTTGTGGACAGGTTATTGTATAGAACATAAAACCTCAAATAGAAGCCCTGGGATTCCTTTATTTGACTTTCGGTGATAGGCTGATGATGTTCAAATAAAGAACAAAATAATTATCGAATCACTTTTGGCTTCTCTTAGTCTTTTTGGAGTCTGCAAGATCTTGTACGGTAACAATGCACCAGAATATGGTAAAGTTATCAATTAATAGGCATACAGATTTAGCAGCGCCTATATCTGTTACGTAGCAGGCCTACATTATGGTATGTAGTGGGATAATTACAACATGTAGTAGGTTAGCTTATGTAGCAAGACTATTTCATTGGTGTTTTGCGAGTTGATAGGCTGAGCTGTTAAGTTAGGGGCACCGTAACCTATAATATCAGCGCCGGCTCAAATGGCTTACTCGCCAATGGTTCTGGTAGTGGAACAAGTCTTCATTTGGCTTGTGTGCACTTTACAGACCCCAGTACATCCTTCGAGAAGAGTAGGGGGGGGGGTGCCATGTAAGATAGTGACAAGGTTCACTGATTGGCATATCATTGAAAAATCCTAAAGAAATGATCTAATATATTATTATGGTATGTAGCGGGTCAATAATGCAGCATGTAGTAGGCCTATATTACAGTGTGTAGCATACCTATATTATGGAATGTAGTGGGGGGGGGGGGAATGGAAGGGGAGCTATATTACTACGGTGTGTAGTAGGCCTACAATATTATGGTATATAGCAAGCTATTATGGCACACAGAAGTCCTATGATTATGGTATGTAGTAGGCTATAAGAATCAGAATGAATAGTCTAAAACTAACAAAATCTCTCCACAATGTATCCCACCAGGCCATTGTTTGTTGCTGTTTTGACTTTGTGTAAACCATATTAGGTCACGCACACTCAAATATCTCTGTTATCTTGGTTTGTTCATGGATTTATTAATAATAACATGTTATATTTATATAGCCCTTAATGCCAACAAGGCCTCTAAGCGCTTCACATTACTACCCCCGGTCATTGGATTACACACCTATGGAACACAAACTGTTCCATAAAGTTGCAGCAGCTACCTCAGCGCATTTTGGCATTTAACCCTACCAGGTACCCATTTATACTCATGGGTGGAGAGAAGCAATGTAGATAAAGTGCCTTGCCCAAGGACACAAACAAAATGCACAGCGAGGGAATTGAAACCCCGACCTCGAGGTTGGGAAACCAAACCGTTCCCACTGGCTGAACCACTTCTACAATCATTCGATATAAAAACACAAATCACATGACAATGACTGGACTTTGGTTCTAAACAAGGCAAATGGGGTACCAAGCTCACCTGTCCCTGACCGTTCAAACAGATAATTTTGATCAGATATGATATCAAGAAATCACATGATTGCACTGTGTACAGGAAAAAAATGAGAGGACTAAAAATTTATTATCAATTATGGGGTGTTTCAAAATTGGTAGATGGTTTCTAACAGAGCTCACTCTTCTTCACTACTGTACCTGTGCTTGATGCTTCTCAGCGATAATGATTTATGTGATAATGATTTGTGTGTTTGTTTTGTATATTTGTTTTTTTGTGTGTGATTTTTCTTTTTTGTGATGTTTAATGTGTTTTGTTTGTGTTTTGAATGTGATTGAATTGTGTGTATAAATATGCATATTTTTATATATTTTTATAAATATTAAAATCCTTTATCATGTAAATAAATATCAAATTGTTAATTGATCCTGTAAATTTTCTTTAAATGTATTTTAAATTTATGACTTTTTATTGTATAATTCAATCATTGTATACTGTGATTGCCAATAAAGATATTTTTGAATTTTGAAAGGAAACATAGCAGGGAACACTTGTTAGAGTACAACTAGGGATGTACTGTATGTGTCCACAGGGATTTACTTGGACCTAAAGGAAATTGAGGATGCTATCAGAAGGCCATTTTGCTATATTACCCTTTGACTTACTACCTATTACACACTATATAAAGTACTTATAAAATACATTAGCATTTAAATAATATTCAATAATTATTATTATACATGTACTGTAGTTTTTATAATTAATGCTAATATTTATATTTCTTATAATTTAGTTTGTGGCCTAAATTTACATTTAATATAATGTTCATTTTTTAGCATACTGTACATAAGTTAAGCTTTAAAGATGTCTGTCTGAAAAATAAATAGGGACAAGCGTAAAAAGTTCAATTAAAATTTGGAAGAAGTTACCTTCAACCCAGAAACAATTTAAAAAATATTTCTTGCTGACTTGCAGACATTTTGCTGCAAAAAAATCCTTAAATAAATGACCAGGGTCTACGCAAAAGAATACAGGAAATTACAAATAATTTCAATTTGATGCATGGAAGCATGTAGCGCAAGTCACCAAGTTTCCAAACCAAATGCTTCTGCATTCGAGACTGAAGATAGTCACACTGGCAGACTAGGTGAATAGCCTTTCCTTTGACAAAAAACTACAGTAGGTACTGTAGGACTAGCGATCCTTACCAAGATAAACTGAATCCGGCAAAGCCGACGTTGGCTAGTTGGTCATTGATGGGATACTTCTTACCCCTACGTATCTTGAAATAAATCAACAGCTTAGAATTCTCCAAAAACACATCGGTAATGTCATGCAAGAAGAACACAAGCAATCCTATATTGTGGTACCTGTAAAATATAAAAAATAAACAAAACAATATATTATATATTGTGTGAAGCTGTGACATGCTGGTTAAGGTGCTTTTCTTCCAAACCTAAGTTTTTAGGTTCACTCATGATAAAAATATATTTTTTTATAACCTCTGTAATCCTAATAAAAGGATTGCAGATTTCAAATATAATCAGCTCTTAGATGTCTGGTGTCATTATAATGTAACAGTTACGTTATGAATGACAGGCTAATCTTCGAAATTAACTTGTTGTTTACTCATACTAATTATTTCCTAATAAAAACTACAGTAAACAGCAAACAAACTAGCTTATTGGAAACCAAGAAGTCCATCGACCATTTTTTACTCAATGCCGTAATACGTGACTGAACTTTGGGCTCTTGGTTATTAGTTATTCATCAGCTTACAACACGTGATTTGCTCGAGAACCGCTCTTGAGTAGTGTGCGTGCGTGCGGATGGTGAAGGAGCTGTGACCAGTACTGTAGTTCCTCAGGTATAAGCCCACCCCCATCTTTTCAACCAAATGTTTATGTACCAACCTTTTCTCAGGAAAAAGCCCAGGGTATAATTTGATTGAGTAGCTTATGCTGACTTTTATAAACTCTAAAAAAAAATCAAATACTGTATTGTCTTATTGCCTTTAATTAGGCTTACACCACAGAAACACAAACAGGAATTAATAATTCTCAGGAAAGCAAAAAAAGAAATAACAAATAATTGTTTGATATATATAACAATGAAAAAGGCCTATATGAACTTACATTACAATAAAAATCTATTAAAAAGCTAATCCTTTACACTAAGCATGGCTGGCCATTTACTCTGAAGTTAACACATAAATGTATTTATTTATTCTAGATACGTGATACTTGAATTGCTGTGACAGTATTATTTGGTCCATATTCATTGCAATACCGTACTTTAAGTATATTACCCTCCATATAAGAATCAAATCCCAGGCTATGTTTTGTGGGAGGTGTTGTGAAGGGATTTGACTTTTCAATGTAGAGTAGGTGGCTACAATCCCTAATTCATCCAAACACCACTTAAAAAGAGCTGAAAGGCCTACATGGAAGATTGTTCATTTGAAGGTTCTAAAGGTGTTCAAGGTCCTTGGCAAGTAGAATAGATGTGCAGTAATACCACAAAAAATAAATAAAGTTTCTGTTTTGTTAGAATTCTTTTCAATGTACATTTTAGTAGTGTTGGAGCATTTTTAAATTACCGGTAAATACTATAGTCACTGAACTGAGAACTCCAACATAAACATTGCTTATAACAAAATGTCAGCAATGGATTTCAGTAGTAGATGTGATATGCGATGTCATAGCAGTAAAACATGAACTGACATCTGCCACCACTTACACCACCATGGTTCGTAAATGGAATGTATTTTACAAAATATGGAAAAATGTTTGAAATAAAAAGCTATTGTGGTACTGCACTCTCACAAATAAGCAAACTGTACCTAGTGGCAATTGCTGTATGTGTGGCAACGGCATGTTTTATGTTATAGTGTTGAACGATTAATGAATCAGGTATGTAGTCCCTCGTGACAAACACTCTTGCCTCAGGCAATCTTTTGTTCCAAGTTCAATCCAAGGTAATGTAAAACGGATATTTTGTATTTAGTTTAGCTGGTGTATTAAAGTTTTAAATATCATGTAACTAAATATACTGTTGTTAGTTCTATTTTTATGTAGTGTCAGTGAAGAAAATGACAGACTTAGCATAAAGCTATCTTTTAGCTGGTAACCATGATAATAAATTGTTAATGACTAAGGCTCTGTGCACACTATGATAAAAATCTTTAGTTTGCCTAAAAATAATAATATGTGGACATGTCATATTGCATACATACATTGCAAAATCACAGGACTATTGTTTAGTTTTCAACCAATCACCAGCAGTCTCACCAAACAAACTTATAAGATAAAAAAAATTATTACTCTGACTAAAGAAAGGGAGGGGATAATTGACAGATCTTCAGGAATGAGAATACTAAGACACAAACATAAAAGTATTTCATAGTTTTGGGATTTCTGCAGATATTATTCTCCTGAAGACGATTGAAGCAACTCAATCGAAACGGCGAGATATTCTCAACCAACAACAACAGTTCTTTTCAGAACTACCTATGTACAGGGTACCGCAAGCATTAATATATTATCACAGGACTTGTCGCATAAAATTTGATAGCAAATAAAAGAAAGCAAATAAAAGAAGCACTAGATATGATTCATACCATATGTATCCCTAACCATGAACGATCGAGAGAGGAATTTTACTGATGTGAGTTATATTTCGTATATTTCATAAAATAAAGGAAATAAAAAAAAATAATAATAAAAAATTGGTGAGGCAGTGAAAATGGATGCACGAGGGGACGAGAAACTAGTAATATTTTTTTATTTGGCCTTAAATAGAGCTTAACACTAGAACAACCAGTGCTGGTTCAGTTAAAATATTGAAAAAAGTTATAGTGCTATAATAAAACCACAAGTTGAATAAAAATCTTTTCTAGTGCTTGCTAACAAATTTCAGTAATCTGGAAACAAACAAAAATGCATTGTCTTTAATGGCATGGTGTTTACATAATTTAAACAACTTGATTTACGGAACCACTTTAACATACGATTCTTTTACTTCTGGATTCATTTCTCACTACTAAAATACATTTATAACAGCAATTACGTTATAATTTATAATTTAGTTACCTAAAGAAGTGTTTGTTTTGGACTTTCCTTGGTCAAACTAACAGGTTACAGAGTTAGTTTAATCAAAATAAATCAGATGCTAGCAGCCTAGGGGACATTCCCCTTGGTAGTAATGTTTCCTAAGTTCCTGTTGGGGATCAAAAATGCGTCATAATAATTACACGTTCATAATGTCGTCTTTAGCGCCCCCTTCTATTCAACATCCAATAATTATTTTGAAGATTACTTGTCAACCATGTTGTGCAATGATCAATATATCTTTCATAAAGTGTTGATGAGTCTTCTCATGCAAGAATGTACACTTTAATTAGTAGTTGACATGGCTGTCTGAAAGAACAATACTAATCACTTCTTTTGTTTGTGGTTTCTCTGTTTGGACTAATGATGAAGAATTAGAAATGTCAGGTTCAATTAAAAATATAAAATTACCTATTATTATCTAATCTAGATACAGGAGCAACGACAATGGATTTGAACTGGGGAAGTAGGTTCTGCATGTGTCAGTACACACCTTATATAAGAATAAGAATTTCTATTTAATATAATTTTACTAATTCTTAATTTTTGTGCAATGAATTTTTACAATTTTTAATAATTAAATACAAATGTTTAAAGTTATCGATTTTGTAAATATAACTAATTTTCTCTATCTGCTTGGTCTGCTATGCAATATTTCTTCATTTAATGTATTTTTGTTGTCTTTTCATGCATTTCCATACTTTTCATTCATTTTCCCCCAATTTCTAATGTTTCTCTTTTTGCTTGTGCCTGTCATTTTTTTTTTGTATTATTTCAATATCATTATTACTTACAGTAATGTAGTAGTTGATAATTTTAATCAAAATTGTTTTTCTATAATTGTTATTAATTGTTTGGTCTCTTTTGTGTTATTTGATGTAATTCATCATTTTATGCTACCTATATCAAATACTGAATAAAAACTAAATTGAATTCAGAAACATGGTGAAGACTACAAGTCTAGTAAACCAACTGACTGTCTATTCTGCTCTAAGGCTGTTTGCATTGGTTTAATTTTGCCCAAGACAAAGGGTAACTCTACCTTGGTCAAACTTGTGTTTGTATTTGAATTGAAATAAGCAGTTAAGATAGTAAAGCTCTGATCACACTATTAAAATTTATGTGACAATTTTGTGTGATGTGCCAATAATGGGCATGATGAAGTCACATTATGTGCCAAATATGAGCACATCACATTTGTCACATAAAATGTTATAGTGTGAACAGTTAAGACAGTAAATCTCTGATCACACTATCAAACTTTATGTGACAATTTTGTGTGATGTGCCAATAATGGGCATGATGAAGTCACATTATGTGCCAAATATGAGCACATCACATTTGTCACATAAAATTTTATAGTGTGAACAGCGTTAAGATTTTGCGCATGCATGGTCAGTTTATACAATTTTTTTTTGTTATAAGAACAAGTTAAATTTTTTGCCAATTTCAGGCTCAAATGTTGTTATTTTGCACCGTAATGTATCATCAGTGACCCTCTTGTTAGCAGAAATATACCGGGACTGTATGAGAACGGTCGTTTGAGGCGAAAATTTCAGCATGAACTTAGCCGAGTATTTTGTGTCGTTCCCTGACATAACTCCAGATTAGGCCAAAAAAAAAAATGATTTGTTTGCCCTCCAGAGCCTGCCCCTAGCTCACTGAAAAATTTTTAAAATAAAAATTTGGTTTTTTGTCAATTTTTTGATCACAAATTTTAGAAAAATTATATTTATTTTTCTCCATTTTACACATGAAAGTTGTCTGAATTTGGTGTCTGATGTAAAATATCGCCATTCTAGGCCTAAATTAATTGCAAAATATTGACTATAGGTTATTTTTATTCAGTCTGATGAATACCTTTTGAAAAACAAATAGTGAGACAGGCTTAATTACAAGCATTGCAATTTAATATGTTAATTTTGATGACATGAAAAAAAAAAAACAATAAAAAAAACCCTTTTTTGCGCCATTTTCAGCGTTAAAGGGCAAGCAATGTTTTTTTTTTTTTTTTTAGGTCTTAGATCGCATCTGATGACATTTAGTAGATTTAAAATTGATATAAACTTTTTAAACATTAATTAATACTTTACTATATGTGACTAGCCTGATTTGTTG
>NW_022726429.1:351220-403100 GCF_011630105.1 Anneissia japonica
AGCACAGACACGAAGGGACCCTTAGGGGCGAAGAAAGTCATTGATCGAGTTCCTAGTCCACACATCAAGCGCCCTGAGCATCTTGCATTAGATGGATATGTGCGCTATATAAAACTACACTATTATTACTATTATTATTATTAAAGAAAAGGAAATTAACAATAACAGAGATGAAGAAAAGAAAGAAGACAGACAGAAAGAGACAGATAGAAAGTTACAAAAAAACAGAGGAAGAAAAAGAAGAGAAAAAATGAAGTACAGTTTAATTTTTACAGTTTTAGTATTTTAATTTTTTGGGTATAAGCCTACACCCTACTTTATGTCCGATTTCAGATACCGACTGGAGGGAAAGCTTATAGACCAATCCATTCAGAGACGTTATTGTCCATCTGCAAATGCCTGGGAACTTCAGGCAGGGGATTTTTACGTATCATCTGCTACAAATGTAAATAATGGAAATATAGTACATACAGTATAGGCCTATTGTTTCCATCTCTCATTTACTTTGCACCACATGGACATGACATGCATGCCAAGGACCCCAAGGAGGTTTCCGGCAATGGCAGCATCAACAGAGAACGCTTTTTGTAATTGGGTTTGTCTACACCCGAGTAGCTACGGTAATACGCATGAGGATTGCAGAAGAGCGTACAAAAAGAAAACTGATACGAGAGTGGACTGAGTAGGTATACCAGAAGGTAGAGGGGGGAGGTAACAGTTGAACTGCAGACTTGCGCGAGTGGAGCGATAATGATAAAGTTAGTGATAATAAGTGAACCAGAATATTGCTAAATCATAAACCGTGACATCAACCATCACATTAAGTAAACCAACCTTAATGTATTGTGCCTAAATATATTACAATGTAATTTAATATGCCCACAGACTTCATATAATTTTACATGCACGACACAACCTCTATAGCTATATAGTGTTCACTTATAACTAAGTTATAATCAATACATTAATCAATAGAGACAATTTAATATATTGTTACCTGTGAAACATGAAACTGGATCTCTGAATATATGCTCATGATGTCCGAATATTATGTACAACATTATAAACCATATAGATGTGTAGAATAAAGATTTGTAAGCACTTTCTGGCACTTTTGATTCATCTCTCTTCGGTATCTTTGCTCTCTTTGCCCATGGCTACAAAGAAACAAATTTTATGATATTATTATGTACTTCTCTCAAACAATCATTAACAAAGAATGAAATTAATTTTTTTTAATGATGTTAATGTGGGAATCTTTCATTATTTGCTGGCGCTACAAATATTTTTTTTTGGTGAAAATATTATACAGATTCGAAAGAAACCCATGGCCTTAGGGTTAAATGGGAAGCACTTTCCCCCAGGTTACAAACCCATAAAATTTAAAAGCAAGATGGTTGTAGTAATGGTTGTGGTCAGGCCTCTTAATATTCAGGGGGTTTTAAATCCTCCCTGTGCATGTCGCTCATGCCCTTGGACAAAAAACTTATAAATGGGTACCTGGTAGGTTTGGAATGCAAAATGCACTGATTAGTTGCCACAACATCATGGAATACTCTGTAGGGTGGTGGAGTATGTATTCATGTTCCCCAGTTGGTCCATTTCTGCATACCCACACACCCTGATGTCCAATAATGATATAGCCCTGAGCTCTACTCAATGATGTCACTATTATTATTTCCTTGGACAATATTGCTATTTCCTAGGACAATAAGAATTACCATTTCCATACATTATTATTGCTATTTTCCTTGTATCATATGTTATATCCAACCATGGATGATATTGGTCAGCCGGTATGCACAAAAGTATGTTAGTGAAAGACAATTGGTGGTGTGAACTGTACTTAAAGTACTTAATAGTGTAAACTGGATTAAACACCTTTATTATTATTTACATTCAATGTAATCACTGTTGATTTCTCTTTTTCATTCAGTTAACCAAGCATTAAACCATACAAAAGGAATAAGCTTGATGCACTTGGAAGACCATGTTGATAGAATTTAGGCCAACAAAAGAATACAGTAACAAGTCTTGTGGTGGATTATTTAAATTGAGGTATAATATTAAGCTAACAAAAATTAGAAAAAGCCCAGGTCATTATAAAATACTTATGAACAAAACTTGTGGTGGATTAGTATTAAAAATGCTTCAACTGTAGATTCAAAATTCTTCATTTATCGTTCATCCAGGGATAAATATTCTATTCAAAAGTGTGTTAGCCTGGAATTGTCCTGTATTTGATTGTGACATAAGGTGACCTTTGTGGAGTGGATGATGTGTTAGCATTTGATATGATTTTACTATTTACTATTTTTTTTAAACCAATCATTTTCCCATAGAAAATAAAAATAATCATGATTTTGAAATACTGTCAAAGCCAAGCAGATGTGGAAAAAAAAAATCAAGGTATGCATTACAAAAACTCATTTTGATTCTTTTTTTAAATAGCAAATATTGATTCACTAGCCTGTTTACCACTATAGGAAATGTAGTATGCAAGTGAAACTAATAATTAATTTTGTTTCTGTGTATGTTACAAAAAATAAATCTTTCAGAATTGGGTTCAGGTCACTAGCATATCATCAAGTATATAAAGCGGAATTAACTCACTGACCCCTAAAAAGACAAGTAAACAAATGCTTGGTTAGCAGTGTTATATCATAAATCAATAGCTCTCATGAAATTACTGAATGAGCCTCAGGTACTATGCAAGTTCTTAATTCTAAAATATAGGCCTGCATTAAAAAACCTGTATTAAAAAGAAAATGCTTTAATTAAATTGATTATACAACATGAATGAACAGTGGTGAATCTAGGAAAAGTAGAAGGGGCCCAGGGAGACTTTTTAAATATAGTGATCATATTGTAAAGATAAATGTTAATTGTAAAATGTTAGATCCAAGATCGATTAAAATATGACTTATAAAAGAATAAAACACTGGAGCTTCACACCCTGTGCCCCCACTGAGTGCCCTAGGCATCCCACAGTTCCCTAGCCAAAGCTTGGGCCTATGGCTCAATGCTTCCTCTTTTTCACATTCATCCCTTCTTACTTCCCCCCTTGTTTGTGGGGTTGTCAAGGTTGAAGTAGAATATCTGGCAACTGTTCTTAAATTTTTTAGTGAGGGTAGTTATAAACATCGCTCACAATTTAACTACGCATGATACCGACAATGCTGGAGTGGTTGGAGAAGTGACAACGAAACAGCCAAAGTGAAATTAGTAGGATATTTGTTAATGAGGCTACAAGGGAGGCTAAAAAGTTTAGCATGTGCCAAATATCGAAAATCAACCTAGGCCTGGTACCAGTATGTGTTATTAGTACCCTGGGTTCTTGGCAACATGGTCATAAATGGCCTTGTACAATCTCTGAAATCAAGTCACGTTATCAAGTCTCTTTATCCTAAATGGAGATATCTTCTGATGATTTCTATCTAAATCCTGGTTTACAGTACTGTAGCATCTCAATTGTATGGGGGATCCCATATTTATGGCACAATATCCATATCTATAAGAATATATCCCGTTACATAGCTAATTACTTTTCTTGATCATCATCTTTAAGACGTTCCTCAAGAACATAATTTAAAAATTGTAGTTTGACCAAATTAAAGAGAGAACACTCTCAGTCCAATTAAATTGCACATCAAGTTTTATGTAAAACAAAACAATCTATACCTTAAAAGCACAAGCCTTTATCCCACCATATCTCTATGACACATCAATATTGTGGGTTTGTATTTCTTCTTTAAGGAAGTCATAAGTTGGCCAGTGGATCTTCCTCAAGGATGATCTACTTGGGGTGAGTGTCCTTGATGAACCAATAGATTTCATTTGGTACTGTGTATAACATGATCATAATCTCATACCTCCACTATAATTTTTTTATCTGCTTCCGTTTCTTAGTCACATACAGTAGCTGATAATGTCAGTGGTTATAATATTATTATCAGAATAGATAGTGATTAGTGCTTACTGTATTCGATACATATTAAATATTCAATATACATGGAAATTTTAAAATTTAGAGACAAAACTTGGGGGGGGGGGGGGGTCCCTCCACTGGATCCATGCTTGACGGAACCAAGAAACTGAAATAGAGAGGGTCTGGGGTGGGAAATTTTACAGATGGAGAGTCTAGGCTACCTCGGTCCCACCGTTATGTCTATGGCACCTCTAGATGGCCGGAAATGGCACTCTCAAATTGATTGCAATTTTCTTCCCCCTTCCCACTTTTCTAATTTTCAGAATTTCCTCTTACTGTAATCTCTGACCACGGTATTCCAAATTTAATAGCTTCTCATGTAAAGGATTCCAGCTGATACAAGGAAACTGAATACAGAATTTTGATTTAAGTTGCATTAGTCTTTATTGTATAAATAACATACTTTGAATAATATCCATTGTATAGATTAACCCTCGACCTAACGGAACAATATTTCCTCCACAAAACAACATACTGCAATTCAAAATTGTTTTTCTTACAAGATAAGTTGTAAAGCATATGGGTACATATTTTTATAATGGAGGTATTGCCACACAATCTCAGGTATGTGCAATGCTTTTAATAGTTCAAACTGGAGCATCTGGGAGCTAACCATTAGCACTAACCGTTAGCACCCGCGTGAGAACGCCCGATCGGTTAACACTAGTTAGCAGGCCCGTAGCCAGGTTCTTCCAAGGGGGGGGGGGTTTCTGGGTGCGAGGTTTGACTTTATTTCATTTGCTTTTTGATTTGGAAACTGGTGGTCCATCTAAAAGGGGATATAAGATTTGAAAAGCTTTAGCCAGGTTTCAATAACATCGTTACATGATATTGGCAACAGAAGACCTACTATAACATACAGTAGAAGATGGTCAGAAAGTGGTTTATCTGGCAATATGAAGACCACTGAGATTACATGGAATACACTATTGTACATGATGATTATGCCAGGCCTACATTACAGGAGGTGGTTCAGTGTTGATAATATGATGATGATAAATTTTTCTGAATTTTTTCACAAACAACTTTACACTCAGGGCCAGGCATGCTTGGGGATTTCATTTCTTTACCCTTTTTGTTTGATCCCGTCCTTGTTTTGGTAATCGTCTGGCTGGTCTGTAGATTAATGGCGGTATCGGATATTCAGAGGTGCAGAGTTGTCTTACAGGGGAAAGGAAGAGAAAATTGAGAAGTTAATGGTAATTGTAATGGTTGGGGATTTGTATAGCGCATATTATTAATACATGGTGCGCAGATGTTACTTAAAAAAATACATGGTGCGCAGATGTTACTTAAAAAAAAAAAAAACCTACAGCAAAACTACTGTACCAAGGACCTCTGGAATCAATAGAACAGAATACTGCAGAGGAACCATCATCATTGAATAATTTTCTTGCAATTTAAGACCACTGACAAAGAGTGGTTCTTAAGATCATGACTTGCACATGCTCAAATGATGATGGCAAATCTAGATACATTATATTATTAGATGAGGAAGAAGAAACTGTATTTATTGGGAAAGGGAGGACAAACCATTCATCTACTTTATATCAAAGAAGAACATGGCAATGTAATTGCAAATAAATTTTTCTCTAGCGAGTCTATAAAGTAGTAAAGACTTATTTACAGTCATCTCTGTAAAGTCATCTCTAGAGATACAACGCTACCTGTATTCTGGTGTCAAAACTCTTCAATACTGAAGACTCAATTTGTCTTGTAAATCATCATAAAATCGTTTGTCAGTTTTCTGTCCACCATTAATAACCAAATATTCGCTCATTATGTTCCCATTATTGGTCTTGCGTAATCAGAATGTTGTAATCTTTTATAGAAGACGGGATAAATCAACTAGTATGACGGCATTAATGCAATGCTTCTTGGCAAATTTGAAATGAATGTCGGGTCTGATTTTCAATCCGACCTTTGGCAAATTTTGTAACTGCAGAAATTTATCCCTCAACAATTTAACCCTAATTATGACATCTAGTGACAATGTGCAAAGTGTGTTGAGCATACTAATTTACAAAAAGCTCAATCTTTTTCGCAGACAGCACACTTCAAACTACAGTAGCCCATTAAAACAGAGAAAATAGTAAGTACAATAAAACAGCCATTTTACAAACATCGATTTTACAAATAGTCGATTTTACGAATGGTCTTTGACCATAACATCATCATCGATCAATTTATTTGTAAGATTTTCCCATATATGGGCATGATGATGGGCAAATGATATTTGACACACAGATGATAGTGTGATAGAACTTAACTTTACACTTAGTGTACATCTTAACTTTAGGCACCATAATTGGAAGTGGTGTCATAAAATCATATACTATGCATTAACTCCTACTGGCCAAGGAAAGATGATTATGTTAATGTAATAAATTTTATCCATAGCAGTAATGAAGTACAGTAGTCGAGAACTAAATTAAAATTAGCTACAGTACAATGGAAGGTTGTGTGAATGATCTTTTTCTTTCTGGCTGTGTATTTGACATTTACTTTTTCAGTTAAATTATAATTCACTTATCAACTTTGCACAACCGAGATCCAGCCATTATTTCCTACAGCATTGTTGTTTATCAGTATTTTAAATCTAATTTTAATTTAAAAGGAATTTTTGATGAAAAATAATATTAATTGGGTATGATCATGCCATGAGTATTTCAACACAAATAATAAATGGTACATTGAACATTCATTCTCAACATAGTATAAATGTACAGAGCCTCTACTCCTATCCTAGAGTAGAATTTTTCTAGACCACACTGTAACCAAGGCAACTGAAAAAAAACAGTCAGCTGATAAAAGAGTATTGTTAAATATTTTCTCATACTGCATTGCTATTAAATTTTAATTTTTAATAAGCACAATTCATAGTTGTTTCCCAAAAAAAAAAGAAAAAAAGAAAAAATACTGAATTCAAAAACAATTTGAAAAAGAATTAGCGACTTTCTAATTAATAATACCTTAAATTATTATATAAAACAAAACTAAAATAATGACGAGAAAAATAAAATTATACACTAAAAGAATAAGTACATAACAAAAATACTGAATGGGAAATAAATTGTGACATCAGCTGAAACACCAAAGACTGTTTATTACTATTTTAAGTATACGATTACGGCTCAATTTGATGTAAATTGTGGGGAAATCTGATAACCGCAATCAAAATCATTGAGAATAAAACCCCGGCAGTACATGGTCGAAAACAATTTGCTGCTTTTAATATAACGTATGTTTCATATAAATATACTACTCCACATCAAAGAATAACAATCTCATCAATTCCTTCCCAAAACGTAAGAAGTTATAATGATAAATATTTGATTACCCAAATGAATTATTCATAAGGTGGAATATTATTGTCACTAAATAATCCACAACTTTGTTTTAAGGGACCAGCTTTAATGCTGCTACTGTATGCTACAGAAACCAAAAGGTCCACTGATTAACCTCAGATAAGATAGTATAATACATACTCCAAGTATCAAAATGCACGCCATTGCGTCGAGATTCAATATTTCGACATTAATTATGTCATCATCAGGAATGAAAAATTATCCATATTTGCAAGCTTATATGCACAAGTACCAAAAGTGCTTGACCACTCAAAACATTACCTCTAGTAGGTGACATAGCTATGAATAAACTATCAAATAAAGATCAAATTATAGCTATGAATAAACTAAAGATCAAAGCTACAGACTTGTAATAAAGAGCTCTGGTCTAATAAAAGTACTACAGTAATCAAAGCACGGACTCGAGAGACAAATAACGAGCGTTCAAAAACAGCCATTTATGACCATTTTGGGCGCACAATATTATTGTTATCAGCATCAACATTTGAAATACAACTCTCCCAATACCGACCACCTTTCGGACCGTCCACTTTGACCAGTTTTCCGGACGGACCGGTTTAGAGAACAACCTTGAGTCGATAATAAGCCTAGGCCTAGCAAGGTACAGCAGATAGGTACACCACACTGCATCATGTACTGTGTAGGCCTACTGACCTGAGAACGTCATTTAAAATTCATGTTTTACTTTATTTTTACATTATTTATGTTTTACGTACCTAGTTTTTTGTGTCAAAATCTATTATCAATAAAAATTTACACAAATCAACATAATGTGTATCACAATTTATAATAAGTGTCAGTGTTATTTTTCGTTCGATCGCCATATCTGCTTCGCTTCAACGTGGTTGCACGCTTGATTGGTTTTCGATGCCGCTCTGGCATAACCTTGTTGGTGGGTCACTGAATGCTAAAAATAAGTGCTAACTTATGCAGCGCCCCCTAAACTGTGTCAGCCAATAGAAAACAGTCACAGGTGACAGTCAAAGTGTCATGCGCAATTGTTTTTATGAAATCGATAGCCTTATATTGGGACCGCTTGGTTTGCCTTAGCGTGAGAATGAATGCAAAATGTGAGAAAAGGATACGTTCCTTAATAAAGAAAACACACTCATGAACTTTTTTTATCAGTTTATTAAACAAATGAAATCTAGGCTTATTGCAATTAATTAATTAATGCGCTATCGGCGTGTCACACGATAACGATCGTACACGTGGTATTGTTCTGTGATTTTGCATGAAATCCGGTTTTCTGGGTGGTCGGTATTGGGAGAGTTGACTGTACATAAAGAATCATCATCCATGATAAATGAAGTAATAATAATAGCTTAAGAATTAAAAAAAACACAAATACTGTATGTGACTAAGAATTTTCTAATTGAACACATCTCATACAAAGAATACTTAAGCTTGTACCTGTTCACCAGATTACAGTCTGCTACATATTGAGTCTCGCTGGGGTCCTTTTTTTTATCTCAACTCATACAGTACTTACAACTACATGTATTTTGTCCTATGAAAAATAACAAAAAATACCCTAAAGCTTGTCTAGACCAGCGTTCCGGAAACTTTTTACGATTCCAGGCACCAAGCAGCCAAGCCGCGCCAGGGACCAACATAACAAATTCTGGCAAGAATTTTTGATCATGAAGCCTCCATCAATATTTTTACATCATTATCAAATCTCTCAGTGATAAAATTTCATTGCATACAAATTAAATATTATTTTAAATAAATAATACCATACATTTGTGTTCCCACCACCCCCCCCCCCCCCCCCCAACTTGGTTTTTTTTCTACCATGATTCAACCAAACACGGTTCAGCCACACAAGTCATAGCTTTCTCCTTCTTCCAAAAACTTTTACGCACACTCTGTTACACCGCAACTTTGAAAGACTACCTTACTATACAGGTATTATGTTTGGTAATAAAGTATCCACATGGGCATTCGGTTATCAAATAATGTGTGGTGTTGTTTACTGCAGTGATCTTTCTAGGACAGGTCTTATATTATTTTTATCTTTAGCTCTTGACTCATCCCATCATTCCTCCATACCGGATTTACTCGATCTTACAGGGTTAATACTACTAGACGATAACACAGTGTCTAGCTCCCAAGGGGGCAAAAACTGCTTATAACTCAAATAGTTATCTGGCATCTGGCACTTTAGCAGCATGTTCAAGCGACGCATTCGCTGTAACAATAAAGCGGCTTTATTAAAAACTACTTTCTCCATAATGAAACGTCTCTTTGTTATTATTTTTTTAACTTCCAGACAGCTTCGCGGCCCTCAAAAAATGTTTTGTGCCGCAGACCATAGTTTGCGGAAAGTCGGTCTAGACTATCAACTTTTCTTTAACAAGTAAAAGGGTTTATGTCCATATACTGTAGTCATGATGTGCCCATGGTCATACACTTTCAGTCATTATTATCCAGTATAAAAACCATGGTATACACTTTTTTTAATTAAAAAATATCCATGCTCAATTTAATATATATGTTACTGCAAAAATGAGAAAGTTAATTTTAAAATTATCTTTTATGATTATTTTTTTTCTGAGGAAAATACATCATTAAATAAAGCTACATTCAAAACGAAAATCTAACAATGGTGCTTTGCAAACAGGAGTATTTTACTGAAATTCAAAACAAAATTCTATATTGTTCAAATTATTCAACTCAGGATGCGTCGGTTGGCAAATGGCAATTGATATTTGGCTGGGAAAGACAAAGGACATTATTTAATTGGGATGTAAAAGTAATTTTAACGTAAATGGCTATATAATAAAACATTCTTGGTTTCTATTTAAAAAAATAATTATCATGGGAATTCAGTTAAATAACTTTCAATGGCAATGGTTAAGAGTGAGATACCGGTGATGGCTCCGGAAATTTGCCTACAGAAGGTCCAACAAGTCCAATCCGAACCAAGGCAGGGCTGGAGCTGTATATAAAACTAATGGTGGTAGACATCCTAAGTGTGGTTTGGTGATACATTGGTGAAATCTAAATAATAACAGTGGACTTTAAAGGATAGGCAAGGAAATTAATAAAAGTTGGTAAAGGGCCATGAAATTCGCTTCAGCCCGAGTGAAAATTATTAAGAGAATTCTTCTATATAGGTAGTGGTAGGAAAGTAATCCATAACTCGCGTCATTGTGCTGAATTTTTATATGGGCGTGTTCCATGACTACCTAGCTGCCATACAGAGATACTTATTATACAGTAGCTACATGAAACAGCATTCCACAACAACAGGAACTGAAATGAACCACAGCACCGGGGCAACCCCATACCCTTCCAAAAAATGCAATCGGTTCTTTTAAAGTCAGACTCCGGAGGAAAAAAATTTTTTGATATGTTGTAGAACTGATTTTTCTAAGACAGAAAAAAGTTGTTGGACGAAAAACTGGGGAACAGTGAATGCTCAGTTTTTGATCAAACTACTTTTTTCTGTCTTAGAAAAATCAGTTCTACAACATATCAAAAAATTTTTTTCCTCCGGAGCCTGACTTTAAGTACCCACGAGCCAGATGTGTACACCGGACCTCCATTTCAAAGTCCTTATCCAATAAGACTTGGTTCTACCAAGTGAACTCTGGGCAAGGAGTGGCTGCAACCAACGCTGATGTTAATGCTGTAGTTAGCGGTGCCCTGCCTTACTACTCGGCCACTTAACTCACAGACTGTGATTCTGGAATGTGGTGCTCTACTCCTCAAATTCCTGATACATTTCCTACCAAGAAATTTATATTTTAATGTATTGTTTAATTAAATTGTTTATGAACATTAACTTGACATTAAACATAACCAGACAAACCTAGAAAATAATTTTAAGTTACAATATTTTATGAATTGAATAGGGGAAAAAGGAATTTTCAGGGTGCAGCAAATGTCAGCTAGAATGTTCCAATAGATTCAAATTGTAATTCTGATCCCTTGGCTTTGTTAGATTTATCATGTTAATAAATAATGAGAATCATTGGTTTCTAATTATAATATTCATAAGATCTAACAATACAAATTCAACAGCCATATCGGAAATGAACTTAGATTTAATTAATACAGAGTATAAGTCATCATTATCGCTATGGACACGACTTGGTGCAAAGACTCTCTTTTTCAGTGTTCTTTTCACTGGCGCAAAATTTCCTGAGAGGAACGTGCCCCTGTCGCTTGTAAAGGTTGTTGAGCGGATAATGTAAATGTCAGTATATGCAAAATAGAGTAAGCATTAATTGGTTACATTCAAACAAATTATTCAACTGAAAACCATTGTTCATTCATCTACATAATTATGTTAATAAAACTGATGAAAGAAAGGAAACCTTAAAAAGTATCAACTTTATAGTTTGTCAATAAGAGATATGAACCCAAAAATAAATTAGCATAAAAAACACTTCAAAAGAGTTACCAGTTTAGGACCGGTGGGGTGAATTTTTTATAGGTTCACAAGGCCTAGATTGTAATAATCCCCTAGGGTGGCCCAGTCTCTTCACCGTCACAAGTCGGTGAGCAAACAGTCAAAATAAACACTAAAAAGGATGACAATTTAGGTATTCTGTTCATGCAGAACAATTTTTATAATAACAATACAATAATACTGTTAAAGCAGGGAGTGACAATAATGTACTGTACCACTTATATACTGTAGTGTATTGCAAACTGCCATTATGAAATTTACTACTGTACTGTACATAATGTATACCTCCCTACTCACTGGCACCCAATGAAATAAATCCTGAGCTCCCTGGCAAGCACCATTCCATAAACAGCTAGAATCAGTGCTAGAATCATAGTACTGTTCTAAGTAGGCCTACAGTACTATGATACCACGTGAACATTCCGAGTGGAGACACAAACATAGGAAGTTTCTTGCCTAAGGACACAATTCTAATATAGCACAAAGGATTCGAACAGCCAACCTCAATGTTGAGAGTTCTGAGCAACAACTGTTCATCCATCCAAATGCCTCTAATTTAAATCAAAATTTTATTTTACAATGATACAATTATTATACAATGTTTTATATTGTAGCCGTTATTACCTCCACAGTATAAGGCCTAGTTATTTGATTCAACTCTAAAGAAGTTTATTGTACCATTATGCTGATATACCGTAGAAGATTTTAATTTAAGTGAAATTTAAGAAATAAAGAATTACAGTACCTAAATCTTATCAAGGACTCATTAACACATTAAACACATACTATGAATGTTTTAATATTTATGAATAACTGCAATAAATAAACCACAGCTACAATATGTATGACTCAGAAATTGTTGACATTAAAACATCAATGAA
Source organism: Anneissia japonica (assembly GCF_011630105.1). NCBI lineage: Eukaryota > Metazoa > Echinodermata > Crinoidea > Comatulida > Comatulidae > Anneissia > Anneissia japonica. Next base: position 363,881 of record NW_022726429.1, read on the forward strand.
GAATTTACAAATTTACAGACACTGTACTACTTAAACACCATGAACTGTGATACACTGCAATACTAGTGATTATAATATTATATACAAATTAAAAAAAACTAAAATAACCTTAAAAATAAATCACCCATATCATTGTGTGGCTCATTTAAAATGACCAAATACATTTTCAATTTTCTATGAGAAGAGATCGAAACCTTCAGTTTTTGCAGACTTCCTAGTTTAATATTGTGATACTTCTTAAATTGACTACTTGTCAATTTAAAGCTCTACAATCATTTATTTATTATTATATGCATGTCATTACAGTCTTCATTATTATATGTAAAGTAAGCACATGAATTACAATATGCAGGAAACCACAGATTTGGCAGTTCAGTCATAATGTTTAAAGACATCAATTTATGAGATGATCCCTGAAAGACGAATACTCAGTCCAATCGCTCTGCCTTTTCAGAGGGCAGTAAAATCAAATTATTTCTAAACTAAAGATTAAAAACTAAAATATTTGCAGATATAAATCTCAAATATTGGCCGAATTATATAATAATACATTATTTAGTATAAAATATTTTTCATATGCTTGTTAAAATCTTTTATTAAATCTAGGTAAACAATTAATTCAAGTTTTTGTTTTAAACCTAAGAAGCGCCATTTGTGGCTTGTGAGAACACAGATCCAGACAGGTGGGTTTCAGTGGTTGATAATAGGCATGCTTCATCACTTGTGCCTGAATAAATTGATACAGTAAATTTGAACAAATAAAAACGTGAATCATTATACACTTTGTAAGTGTCCAACCCAGGCTTAATAATCACCATACTTTCTATAGTTTCATAGGCAATGTATCCTCTCCCCCTCCCCAACTGGATACATTAAGATCACAAAAAAATACACTCAGGTAGTTGAAAATCACCCGGTAATCACCTTATTTTGCTAGCTAGCCCCTACTCACTTAATCAGTAAGCCCTCACTTAACCTTCCTGCCCCATTAGCCCCTATGTCAATACTAGATAATATGCCACTGATAGGCGATGGATGATTTAAATACAAACTATTTTAAATTCAACAAAAATAGGAAAAAATATTACCTACGAATGCATGAACACTACGATGATACCAGCTACTGTAAATCAAGGTTATTTCTGATTAAAAGCAATACGGTATATTTGGAACATAATCAGAACTCATCAACATGACAACTGTAGTACATAAAATTATAGTATATGGGTATTAATTCCATGTAAAACAGGACATGAACATAAAAAATTCAAAATGATTTGTGAAAAATAAATTATATACAACTATACAGTAGTACATGAGTTGAAGTTTCTGAAAATATATTGTACTTGACAGTAGACGGCCATTTTTTTAAACAGCTGCAGAAATTTGCATAATTTATGCAAATTTAGACTTTATATAATATAATATATAAAATTACTTTCACTATTTTCAAATTTACACACTTGGATTTAATTATTTATGGTATTGAATTATTACTTGGGACATACTCTGCTGATATACATAGCTACATTAAGCTCCTCCTATTGTCTAATGTAGAAAATTAAATTATAGTAATTTATCCTCCAGTGTAACGTCAGTTACCAAAAACGTCTACTTTTCTTAGTAATTTCTTTTAATGTTAAAGTTTACAAATTGAAATTCATATCCTCCAATTACCAGTTACCAGAACGTTTATTTTTTATTTAATATCTTACCATACCATGATGGGCTGATGGTACTTTAATTCTTCTCCTCTAACTACTGTATGCCTCAAATATCCCATATATATTCTTTCCAAGTAAAGTAAAGAAATTCCTAATAATCTATTAAATGTACAGTATAACGTCAGTTACCGTAGTGTTATAAGCCTATAATTTACATAGTAATTTACTAACTGATGGCATTTATGAAGCATCCATCAATAAGCTCTAGTAATTTATCAAAACTATTAAAGTAATTCATTATTGTTTTGTTTTGTAGAGATTTAATGTACAACCCACTATTGGCTTATTGTCATTATATATTTGATTATGTTTACATTGTAATTTTTTGTACAGTGTGACAAATTATGTGATATCTTATTTTGAACTATTTAAGCTTCCTGGCTCAAATTGTGCATAGAATTCATTAATCCATATTATAATTATCTCACAAAAACATCCAAATTGTGTCTCTTTATAAATTTAAATTGTGTTCTACATAATCTAATATTACAAATAAGCCTAACGTCAGTTACTGTAAAGTCAGTTACCAACCGGACATTTATAAAAACATTAATATCTTACGACAAATTTAATAAATTTGTAATCATTCTTTGTACTTCTAGTATACTAATGCAGTATTCCATGGCACACAACTCAAATTTTGTCTATCTCTTGGACATAAGATATCGGAATTTGTTTTAATTCCCGATTGATGAGTGCAAAGATTACTGTACTGCAGCAACCCAACAAACTTGGGTTCTAAGCCTACAAAACAACTATTACTGTAGTTTTGAGTACCATTATTGAGGACACTTGAAAAGTAAGGTATTGATTGTAATTGCATTATAGGGACTGTATTGATGTCTGTGTGTTGTACAAGATTCAACCTATCAATGGGTTGTCAATAGTGTGTCTGTGAATTCAATTTATTATTGAAACTATTAAACTGTATTACTGTACAGTAGGTACAACTAAACTCAACAATAAGCCCACCAAGTACTCTTTCACATAAAAATTTACAAAGCATTACTATTTTTCTTCTTTAAATGGCATCCATTTTGAATACCTGGCCAAGAAAAAAAAAATTTTTTGTGCCTCCAACCGTGAAATTGTCTTGATAAAATGTCTTTGGATTCGATCCGTAGAGTTTATTTACAAATATTTTTTTCCCCCACAATATCTCCGGAACATTCACGATGCCTCTGAACACCGGTTGCACATTCATGCACTTTTTCCAGCCCTGTTGAATACTATAAATACCACCATAAACTCAAATTTTGAAACGTTTTGAAAGAAATTAAGAGGAATGAACAAAGTACAAAGGCAAATTTAACATGCTGCATGAAGAGGTGTTTAACTACCATTTTTTATATTTGATATTTATTGACCATTCATAAAACATACAAATCATAATGTACCACCCAGCGGTCAATGAATTTAGACTGAAAAAGTCTAAATACTTAAATAAAATACTTAAATATCATTAAAACAGATTAAACAAAATGAGGGCCTAGTTCAAATTAAAATAATTCTATACTTAATTATTTATATATATTGTTAATTCAAAATATCCATACACTGTGGCAAAAGGCTTTTATTAATATACTGGCATGCTATTTTTGAGATGCACAGAGATCTTTTGAAAAAGAATGAAGCCTGGTTCTCACGAGAGCCCTAGTATCCCGATCGGTTATTGCTAACCGTTAGTGGTATCCAAATACCGCTAACGGTTTTGCCAGCACTATCGGTTAGCAAGTTGAGTGCGTTTGTATCATCAACCAATCACACGTACGCGTTTACAATTCCCAGTTTCTTATTGGCCAGTGATTCGATCAACATATTCTTGGTATCCGGATCAGGATTTTTTCGTATGGACGCACGGCAGCTAATGGTTAGCAGGATCTGGTTCCTGCTAACTGTTAGCAGCCGTGTGAGAGCTGCTGCGGATGCTGCTGGGTTGTGCAGCTGTTTGTTTTTGACTGAGGTTGTTTAAACTTGAGAGACAATGCACTTTTAGTCGGTTACTACTGGTAACAGGGACAAATAGATACAAGCATTTTCAAATAGATAACATGTATTTGTTTTCTAGTTTGTTTTCCATACATGGTATTGTGTACAGACGTAGGCATTGATATTTCAAAATGGAGTGGAGTTGAACACAGCTTGGTTGGTAAGATGCTCGTCTTCCAATCCCAGGGTCCTGGGTTCAAATCCTGGATTTTTTTTTACAACAAAACAACTAAACTTCATAAATCTCATTATGAGACTTAGTCTCTGTAGAGCATCTTGTATTTATATTAGTAATGTGAAGGGATTGCCACCTATCTAAATAGGACAGTGATCACTAAGCCACTATTGGTACAGTAATCCTTGGCCATGTGCCTATTAAAGGAACAAAGAAAAGAAGAAATAGTGGCAAAACAAGGGGGCCGCTATTGTATCTGCTCCTTGGTTTAAGTATTCACGTAATTTAGACATCTATGCAACATGAGGCTTACACAATTTTGTTTTTCAGTCTTGTTACGTGTTTTCATTTTTTGTTCATTTTATGATCTACTTCTTTTATTATAATTTTTGCAGTTGAACATTATTGTATACTATACTGTACAAGTCTATTTCATAATATGAGCCTTACCATTGTCTCACTGCAACACTGCTCCTAATCAACCAATATTATTAAATGGTACTAAATAGTGATTTACTATGTATCATTGTTATTAATACAAATGTACAGTTATAAAATAGGTCTTAAACTACCAGAGCTATGAATGCAAAGCGACCATTAAAACTGGTGATAAAATGCAGTATTATGAAACACAAATGATAACATACCATTCATAAAAATGCATATCAATTTTTAATAAACAAAATATATTTTAACTACCTTTTAAGCATCTTTCATTCCAGTATACAAATGAGTACTGTACTGTACTTTCTTTATACCTCCATGCTATAATGTACTACAATATCATCTCACTTGGCCATTTATATTTTTGTTACATTGTAAAGAATTGCAATACAATTCTTTTTTCTCCTTGTCTTGTACAGTAAAGCTATAATAACTTGTAAATGTAATTGTGCAATTTAGCCGCAGGGCTACTAAACATATTCTCTCTCATATTGAGACGACGGTAAACACCTACAGTATGCTACAGGATGATGCTACAGGATGATGTCACAGTCACTTGTGATGCGAAGCCTTTGAGTTCTGTTCCTCCGAATACTGGAGTGGAGCTGAACGCTTTGTGGTCAAGATGATTGCATTCTAATCCCAGGGTCCTATTCAAATCCTGTCAGTGTTGCAGGATTTTTTTTTTCTTTCAACCAAAACAACTCCACTCCCTAAGCCTCACTTTGATATAGTTTGCGTAAAGCATTGTGTGTGTTGTCTTGTGAAAGAGATTACCATAATTTACTATGACTATGAGAATTACTGGTGCATGTGTTGTGTGCCTAAATAAACTAATAAAAAAAAAATAAACAAAAATAAAAAACAGGTTTAGGCTGAATTTACAGTGGGGTCATTCCGGCTCGTCATCCATGTGACCCCTCTTGGAAAATTCCCTTTACAAAATTTTAAAAATACCTTGATATGTTAAAAGAAAGAATCCAAAATTTCAGCTCCAATTTCCAAGTGGTTTTAAGTTTTGAACTTTTGAAATTTAGGTACCACTCCCCCTTTTTTCATGCCGGAATAACTCTTTTAACTTTGTACGGTTTTTACGAAGCTATATCTCCGGAAATAATGTTCAAGACAAAAAGTTGAAAATTGCTACATAGGCTGAAATTTGGCCCCTCTTTCAAGAAATACCATTCAAAGCTGGGTAGCATATTTCATTAGAATTTTATATGGCTCCAAAAATCCCCCAAAGTATTGTGCGAAAATAGATTTTTGCCTTTTCGGAGGTCCGTATCTTATCATTCTTTTAAGTAAGGAAGTCCAAATTAAACCTGTGATGAATATTCTCATACTACTACTTATATAAAAGTTTGCAAGGTAACTAAAGCAATAATGAAGGTAAGATGGAGTCCCGAACATGGCTGCAGGACCATTGACCCTAAAAATACCCACTACTTTGACTGACCGGATGACCCTGTGGAAACAGACACACATATCATCAATGTAAGTAGAAAGTTTAAACTTTGTTTCTCAACTCCTTATGCGACTCAGACTCAGATTTAAAAAAAAAAGACAGATTTTAAAATATTCAATGTGTTTGTACAGCATAACAATTTGGTTTAAAAATTTTGTATTTTACTAGTAATACTCAGTACACCACATACTGTAATTGCACTTAATTATCCAGGAAGTACCATATTAGCACCAACACAGCTAATAATGAGCAAGGCTGGTACAGTATATTACGGATGCATACATAATTTGCTGAGCCACTCATTCATATCATATCCTGGGCTTATGCCCGACAAAACACTGGTACGTGAATTAGGATGTAAAGTAAAGGGTGGGCTTATACCTGAGGTGGGCTTACTGTACACCTGGGAAACTATGGTACTTAAATCCAAGGTTTAGTAACCATTGTTTTATTATAATTATTGTATATCATAGATTGTAGTCCACAGTACAGTATTCCAATTGGCTTCTATTTTTAATTTTAGGCTGCATATAATCCTCTTTGAAAGCTAGGGTCTAGGTTAAGATTAAACATTGAATGTAGTAAATAGCATTTAAACTTAAATCTGTTTTTTATCTATAGTATCCTGGACTAATAATAAATTACCTGGATACACTTTTGAAAAATTAAATTTTTTAACTTATCTATTATATATGAAAACATTTATAATAGATTGACAAATGTTGAAGTATTAATAAAATATAACTATTTATTGATTATGTAGAATATATGATGCAAACATCTAATATCAGACTCACTTCATACTGAGCCATGTCAGAGGTCAAAGTAAAATAGGCCAGTTCTAACGGCACCCTTTATAATTGATTCTAATATCAAATATCAGAAGTTGACGTGTTTAAGAATCGTAGAACAATGTGGAGTCATTTTCTTCTGTCGTTGGATACAGCACTGCATGATGGGTAAGTAGGACAGTCTGGAAGCTGATTCAATATTTACCAGAGGGTTTTACAATAGATAGGACTATCTGTCCTAGGTATAAAAAAAAACTAAAACAGACTATACAATATTTAAGTCAAAGTTTATTACAAAAACCAATACTGATTCTACAAAAAAATATTTGGTTAAATTTATACCATGTGAAATACAACAGATATTTTCCACCAATTAATTATGTAATATAATATGAATGGAGATGTTTGTCATGTTTTTATTGCTTAATTATCGATTGGAATACTACTACTCTCAATGTTAATAAACCTTTATCGTCAAATTATACTGTAGACTACAGTAGAAAACTACACACCTGAAAAAAACCTGTATACAGTACTAGGTCACCACCTCATAAATGATATTTCTATGGTTTTATTTATAATATATCAATCCTATCTACATTATTGACAAATGTAATGACAATTTTTACACTTATATTATAAAAGGAATAAATTATTTTAATTTATTATACTGTAATAGATATTGCAATTCAATTTTTATTCCTTTAACCATTGTGTATTTATCCAATAATTTACTATTATTATACTACAGTATTTGTAATGTATGTTATTAATCCATTTGCAATTTACCAGGACAATGACCCATTCTAAGCTCCGCCCCCTAGCTACTGTTGTTAAGGTCCCACAAAACAACAGCGTAAATGAATGTAAACATCGCGGGTAAACGTGTGTTTGTGGGAGAAGCACATATTCCTAGCGCCGTTCTGATTGTTAAGTTTCACTGACACTTGCAAGGACTATTATTGTATAGTACCTATGAGTCTCACTGTGAATCCATGAGACTTGCAAGTTCTTTTGGTTGTTAATTACTTTATTTTTTGCATTCAGATTAAACATGTGCTCAGCCTGGGTCAGATCAGCAACGGCAGTTGGCCAACTTACATCACAATCATTAATACAATCATAATAGAGTTATCAGTAACTCTTACGTTCAGGAAACAGCAGTTCCTTGAACAATGGTCTGGGGAGAAGACCATTTCCTTATTTCTTTCTCCCGGCTACCAGATTGTTTAATAAACATCTATAGGAGCGAAATACTGTACTGAAATAGTTTAAGCCCCATTCACACAGATAACCTTGCTGGGTCTATCTTTATCCTTAGGATGGAATAACTTAAGTCCCTTTCACACAGACCAACATTTCTGGGTTTATCGACAGTAAGGATATCCCAAGGAGGGGATGTAGTTTAATATTAATAAGCCATATTGGAGAAGATTTAAAGCAGGGTTCATGTGGCCCACACTGCAAGTAACTTAAACATCATCTATGTGAAACTAATTCTTTATACCTGCAATTGTAAATTGATATTATGATTTACAATGATGCAAGAAGAAGAATACAGACCAACTTTGCTACCTGATCTATCTTTATCCTGAGGATATAAAAGGTTAAGCCCCATTCGCATAGACCAATGTGTCTACCTTTATTTTCAGATGGAATACTGTAGTTAAGCCGCTTTCACACGGACCAACATTTCCGGGTATATTTAAGGATACAGTATCCCTAGAATGGACTGAACTTTAGTGTGAGGTTCCATCTCCCTTTGTACTTAGGTTCTGCATGGTTGTCATAAACTTTTTAGCATAGTTTAACCACAGAGAGTTAAACGTCCAAATGTGAACTAAAATTGATTTGATCTAGGAATGTACTGCAGAAAGTACAGCAGGCCTATATTGAACTAACCACAATAATAGAAAATTACATAGTTGTATCTTACATCAACAAATAGGGCTACTAATCAGAAACACTGGAAACTACTCATTCTCATCCTCTTAATGATACAAACAGTTAGTAGCTCCCTCTACGATCAAGATCAACTATGGGCAGGGAAACACAACGCTTTGTTGAATTATAATCAGACTACAACGTGTGAAAGCAGCAAGCACCAAGTAGCAGTAAGTGAGAGGTCACTACATGTAAAGTACATGTAGTATTTTATTATCATAACTTATCTTCTTTAATAATCAATATATATCAATAAACTTATCACTATCTATCCTACTAGGCAACTGTCCATGAACCTACACAATAACAAACCTTCAATTACTCACTAATTAACTTGATATTCAACAAGATCAATAAACATTGGCAATTACCAAGTCATCATGATAGTGTTACCAAACTATCTGCACATGCAAGCACTAAAGAACCTACTTATGTAGATATTATACTGATAAAAATGTACGCTAGGATTAGTCTGGGTTCATACAGTAAAATATTGTGTTGACCATGCCGGATCGACCCAAAATGTACGAAATTGAGGTTTGACTTTTTTCATTTGTTTTTTTTTTTGTTTTACTACAATGAAAAATATTTTTTTTTTAATGAGCTAAAAAGGCTGGAATAGGCCTACCTTGTTGGACGGTTGGCGATGCGAAAGTGTTATTTGATTTTTTGCTTGTCAACACAGATTTAAAAATGAACTTTATTGTATTTTTGTGTATTACCTACTTTTTAGCCATAAACACATTAATGTTAAAAGAAAAAAAAAAAAACATTTTTGTACCGACCTACCCATTTTTTGGATTTTCCCAAAACGTGGCCAACACAAGAACCCACTGGCGTTTCTCTAACCCCTAAGCATCTTTAATAATTATCTCCTCCACATCCCCACAGACCAACATCTTTCTTAACTGTAAATTGGGCAAGTTCATTTAGAATGTGAGAGTAGTTTCAAGGAAAAAACTTGATGACTTCAAGCTAAAAAACTTCAACAAAGACATCAGTTTTTGGTGATGACAGGTGTTACCACAGAAAAATGCCACAAAAACCTCGTCACTTGTTGAGCGATTTTTAAGCTGTCCAGGGGTAAAAGGTGAAAGATTAGGTATAGTTAATGCCCTCGGGGAAAACTGTCAGGAAAATGTATCATATTTACAGGTAACTTGAGTAAAGTGATTTGAGGAAAAGATTGAAAAAATCTTTTGATAATATCTTAATGTCAACATGTCATTTTAATATTTGTCTCAAAATAAGAGCACATAAAAAATCATAGTTTATACCAACTGTACTTTAGAATAGGTGAATATACCAAGGACAACCCACTACAAAGTCTGAAGAAGTCGAGTGGCCGAGCAGTAAGGCAGGGGCGCCGCTAGCTACAGCCTTAACATCGGCGCTGGTTCTAGTCGCTCTTCGCCCACGGTTCAGATGGTAGAAACAAGTATTCTCAAATAAAGGCTTAAAATGGAGGTCCAGTGTATATATCTGGCTTGTGTGCACTTTAAAGAATACATTGCATCTTTCGGAAGAGTACAGGTAGGGGGTTACCCCGATGTTATGGTTCATTTCAGCCCCTGTCGTGGAATGATGTGAACATGTACAGTACAATACCTACCATGAAGCGCCTCTTTTTTACGGCTGCTCGGTACAGTAGTCACGGACTACACCCACACGCAATATCAGCACAATGACGCTGCAAGTTACGGGTTATTCTCCTACGCCGTTACCTTTAAGCTGCTCTCAAACATAGAACTACAGGTATAAGAATTTCAATACTACTAACTGTCCTTATTATAAAGACAACATAAATGTTGTTTTTGGAGCATCAATTCACAGTACCACATCAATTTTTATTGTCACTAACCAAGTTTTGTACCACATACATTTAACATAACATTAATTCCTACTACCAACATCTGTCCACTGCAACAAGGTGATTACTTCATTCTTAATATCATGTCATTAGCTAACTCCTGTACCACATGCATTATCATCTTCATGGGCTAGTGCTACTGCCAACATGTACATTGTAAAGTAATGGTTATGAATCACTGTTTATCACACCCACATATCAACCCCCATTCATGTAATACCGGAAGAAGTCTTCACCAAATTAAATAGCAGATGCATCGTAGAACAATAGTTCAATAATAAAAACACAGTAACTAGTATAAAAATTCACTAGACATCAGATTTTTAACTTGTAAAGCAGTTCTATTAATATGTACTATTAAAGCTGCCTTCTATACTTAAATAGTATTTTTTTTATATAGTATTTTTACTATTATAGGGGCATTCCACAGTATTTTTTTTGTCACGGACGGGACATTTGCAGACTTTTACATGCAATAGCTTTTTAATGACAACCTTTAAAACTTTAAAATAACATTAAATAGTAGCCCACAGACCTTATGTATATTTTTTGAAAAAAAAAAAGTTTAAAAAATATTTCCAAGATATGTATATTTTACGATGAATGACTGTCACGGACAGGACGCGAAAAGGACATACAAAATGAAGGTGTTTATTCAAATAAATAATTCTCCTCACTGGAAAGTGACTGAAGACTAATTCATACAGCATATGATAGCAAAATTATCCTTTTTGACAACAACAAACTTTTTAGATTTTTAATGTTTGAAATTGTATGAGAAAATATTATTTTTTTGAAAACTGTCTTGTCACGGATGGGACAATTACAATCCTGTCTCTTATACACATCTAGATGTGTATAAGAGACAGGATAGTTTACCGTCTACAAACTAACTTAGTTTTTGTTTGTCCTGTTCATGACACTAAATAATAATACAATAATTTACATTTTGACCTGCAATGTTAGTGTCAAGACTAAATGTAATTGTTTTACAAATAAAAAAATGAAAAGAATTTAATGTTAGACCTCAATATTTCAATGTTTGTCCTGTCTGTGACACTAAAAGTCACGGACGGGACAAAATTTAACATAATATTTCTTATAAAATAAAAAAATATATAATTTTTTTTCTCCACTATTTGTTGACTTAGGTACTCTAGTAGGAGAATTATGAATTTCAGAGTAATATTTGTATTGGAACTAATTTAAAATTAAACAATAAGCACTCAAATACCACAATAATCATAAATTTTTACATTTTAATCCCAAAAATAGGGAAAAAACAATAAAATATCTTTTACAAACCTTTTGATTAATAAAGATGGGTAGATGGTAGACAATGTCTGGGTAAAAAAATTTCAGATATATTATCCATTATTTTTTCATATTTTTTTTTCTGATGTCCTGTCCGTGACGCACAATTTTAATTTTTTTTGTTTAATTATTGCATAACTTTGTGATTACTTGTCGAAAATGAAAAAAAAAACTTGTTCTAGAAAATTCAATGTTTCTAGTTTAGGAATTAATCAAAATATATATTAAAAGTTTAACTTCAAAAATTCAAGTCTATGTCCTAAATACTGTGGAATGCCCCTATACTGTACTGTACATACAGTAGCAATACAGTACATAGCACAGTGGGTTTCATTCATCAAGTTGCTCTCTCTGTCCTTCAGCACACAAAACATTTTTTTTTTTTTGGCAAGCGCCTACGTCAAATAAGCGGCGCGGCATTTAATTCAAGATTCTATTTGAATAATTGCCACGGCGCTTAAAAGTAAACCTACATTATTACCGTGCGTAATGAAACACTTTGAGAAACAGGGTTTTAAATACAATGTACACAGTGTTCATGAATAAATAACACAATGAAGACACAAGCATATCTACTGTATCATAAACGTTTATTTACGATACGTACTGAAGGGCCTATGATACAATAAGTACTGTACTGAACTCCAAAATAGGTGAGATAGGTAACATGGGAACAGGCATGGAAAGTGCTATGCCAATATTTTTTTAATAAGCTCTCAAAATTAAGCATCGCACTAAAGCCTCCAAAAATATTATAACACCGCTGCCCTTATTTGAGCATTTACAGTAATGTAATCTACCAGCATAATCAATGATATGAACATGTTTTCAAAATAAAGTTAATTGAGTGATCGAATAATGTTGAATATTAACTTTATGCAAAAGAATCATTACTTGACTTTTACATAAAGGGATTTATGTAAAAGGAAAGATAATTTATTTTGTAATGAACAAACTACTGTAAACTTTAAGAACTGTTTTCGCAATTGAATTTCCCAAAGGAAACATTTGCAAGTACTTTAGGCCTACTGTACATAACTGTTAACAATTGTGGTTGATATGACAAACATTTCTCAGAATGCATTTCAGAATGGGGCAAGTCTGGATTGACTCTCGCTTGTTTTGTTTGTTTACAGAAACTTCAAGCGCTATTGACCTTTCTGTTTGTCGCTCTCCAGTTGTCCATTATGAGGATCGTGCAAGGTACAGTATGATTAGGGCTGCCAACACTGCTCCTGGTCACAGGGGCTGCCAATCTCCCAGGCCCAAGGGCAGGGGCCATGGATCTCATACTGTAGGGGTACAGCGGGCCAAGTATCAGGGTGCAAGATTGGGGGTTTACTGGCACATTTTCAGAAGCTACTACATGATCTTTTAGAAATTTGATTGTTCGATATCAATGGCACTGTAGACATTAATTGCACCAAAGTCTACCATGAAATGGGAATAAACTGCCTTGAAATACACTTAAAATAAAAATATAAAAAAGTTGCCAGTACTGCCAGTTGCCTAGTAAAAGTAAAATCAGCTGAAATTGTTCCCACAAATACCTAGGCTCGCACGACAGACACAAGGTCAGACACTGATAGTTCGTATGCCACCAATTCAGCAATGTTCAATATGCGTGTTACTGTACTGCATGGAAAGAATGCCAATATGCTAAAAATAACTTTTTACCTGTAATACAGTGTGCGATTGATTGTTTAGTGAACAGAGTTGTTTGCCTATAGAGTACTACAGTATGTGGTGTTACAGTACATAATGATACCACATGATACTACTCCGTTGCTATCGTTGCACAATGCGTTCAATCCGATGCCATTTTCGCCACTAACAAACCATTGATCCCAATTTCTAACGTGATTATTTAGATGTTGTATCTTACTTTTTCTTTTTAAATTTTAATTGATGATTAAATGTGTGTTCGTGACACGTATAACGTGAGCTTTGTGTTTTTAGTACATTTTGATGGTAAAATATTAGATTTTAAAATCCCTATTCCAGAAAGCCTATGCAACCATTCAGGCGTAATGAACGCGACGACACGACTGCGGTATTCTATATCTTTAGCAAAATACTGTTTTCTACATTATGTTTACATTTCATTTTAATTCAGACGCTTTTCATCGTAATAATAATTGACTTTTGTTGATATTTGCTATTTTTACTTTCTGTTGTGTAATATTTAAACTTTCAATAACATTTCTTGTCTTGTCTTTTCTCACACATGCTTATTACTACAGGCCTGAAATTTTGCTTTGGTGATTCATCACTCTCACCAGACAGGCAAGTACTCATTCTGCCCAAATGGGCATGATTTGGTCCTACCGGTGTATAGCTGTTAATTAAGTATTAATGTAAATATGGGGACGTTTACTTCTACTGTTAATTTATCAATGAAAACAATTTTGATACTTAATAGTTTGACTTCTGAAATTTTATTAGGAATATGATCAGCTAAAACCTGATAATGAAATTTATTCCTTTGGTTAATCTACAGTTAATGGTATCAAATTATTTAAGTAACAAAGGAAGAAATTTTTAATTATCATTTAAATCCTGAATGGCTATTTCCTCTTAGCTGAAAACTGTTGAACAAAAAAAGCAGTTACAGTAGTTAGTACTTATAGTATACTGTAGTACTCAAAGGACAGACAGGGACATCCTCACTTACAGTAATTTAGGGTATTTATCTGAATAAACACCCGCTTTGAATAAACTCTCCCATCACCATCGGATAAACGACTCCCCCCATCTAGAACCTCATTTGAAATAAATGCATCCCTCAAATAAATGCCCCAGGGCATTAAATATTTCCTCGAGTAAACAAATATCCCCTCCCCCAAATTACTGTAAACCATTGAGGCAACATCATTCTCAAAACATTTTATAATATACTGTACTGTACTCTAGGTTGGGATCAATAAGTCTTTATTCATGAAATAACACATTTTGACGGTAATTACAGTATGGGTTGTAGTGAAATTATGGGGCATTTTTTTGAATAAAAAAAAAAATAAATAAACGGCTCCCTCAACAAATGTTCCTCCACCTCCCTCAAAATAAAAACCTTCAATATTAAACGCCCCAAATAAATACAGTATACTGTATTATTTGATTTTTATTATCTAAATTTACAGCACAGCCCCTATTACTGAGGACACTTTACAAAGTCTTGTGAATAGTGATGTCTCAAAGGAAATTTTCTATTGTACTATATTTATAGACCAATTTATCAGGATTACTGTATTTTGAAACAGCGCCTCCAATGTCTCACACTCACTGGGGGACTTTCAGCGGCCTAGCCTGAGCAGCTGGCTAGTTGCAAATATATATAGAGCACTGCACTGCGGATCATGGCGCTTTACCTTTGCTATAGCAGAAGCAGACAACACATATGATCATGATGTACACATTGAAACAGCTTTTAAGACTTACGACCTTTTTTTAATATAAACATTTCGTTATTTTTGTTTTCATTTTAAATTATTCTAGTAATTCACTTTTATCATTTAATTATTTAATGAATGGTAACTAGGCAGAGTTGAAATGCCAGGCTTCTGGAAGTCCCCCAATGGTAGTTGCCAGGTTATCAGAAATTTTCATTTCAAATTTGGTGAAAATGGTGTATATACCTGTAAACACACTTGGTATTGGAAAATCATATTTTTGAGGTTTGAGAAACAGGATATAATGTCTGTATTATACGCTAAATTAATTATCAAATCAATTTTTCCAGGAAATAAATAATTATTTTTAGGCTATAATTTACATTGAACGTTTATATTCAAGATGTACTGATGGGTCAAATTTGTGTGGTGGTTGAAAAATTCAGGGGGAGTCTTTATGACCCAAAATAGTGATTTTAGACCACATTGGTAATGTAATTTGATAGGCAAATTACAGTAATATTTTTAGCAAATTTCTTTGAAAAATTTTTGTAGGCCTAGGGCTTAGGCCTAGCTACATTAGGTATACAGTATTTTCATTTTACAGTAGTTTGGAACGATATCGGGAGTGGGGGAGCTGGCAGTTGCCTATTAGACTACAATTTACTTGAAAATAGCTTGGGCCCGATCGTCCACACCAGTTGGGCCCAATCGTCTGTCACCCGTCTGACTGAACACTGCAGAAACTTCACATCGAACTTTGCATGGCGAGGTAAAACAAAATGTTGGAAAACTTTTCTTTTACGCATGTGCATTTGCATAAATGTCAACACACACACGCACACACACACTACACACAGGAAAAACAGTGAAGAGTGATTACAATAGTTCCTTATTGCATTTATATAGGAACTAAAAATAGGACTGAAAATATTTCAGTACTGAAACAAATACAGTTTATAATACACGGGCCATGAGTTAAAAAATTAACATAAATTATATTGCTTTTCTATCATTTAAAATGTGGAGAAGTCCAGTATGAATATTTTATAGTACTGGCAAATCTATAATGAACCATTTGCTTTTAATGAGCTCTTAATATGCTTAGTTTACAATACCAATGAGTTGTTATAGGATTGCAACAATAAATTTCTCATCACCAAAATTTTCCCATGAAGGCAACACCTACACCAAGAAACTAGACAATTAAATGAAAAGTTTTCTCAATGTCTACAGATAGGTTAATGACATCAAGGGGAACAGGTACACATCATGATTCATAACTTTGGAATGCCGTTCTGATTCACCTGAATTATAATAGAAATTGGAAACCCATTATTTGATATCGCTTTATCAGGGAATGTACAATACAGATTTTTATACTTCCCTATATTGGAATTAAAATCCTCACCAATTTCATTTTTTTTTTCTCATTGCTTCCTGGTTTGAAATTAGTGTGCGGTATAGTACAGTTTATGCTTACAGTAGTAATACAGTAAAAGGTCACTGCCAGTAATTTTTACTAAAATGTATACTACTACTACTGAAATCATGTACATGTACTTGCCAATTACATCCCTTTTAACACAGGTTCCGTAATGATGATTTAGGCACTTCATAAATCCAGAATATTTATTACTGTATTATTCTTATTCTTTGTATTCTTATAATTATTATTATTATTATTATTATTATTATTATTATTATTAATATTGAGAATAATCATTGTATTTTTTAAGTTAAATATTAACTAACTTGTTTATATTTGGACAGATTTTTAATATTAATTAATGTTGAGCTGCTGGTAACAGAATTGTTCCAATAATTAAAATTCTATGAATCACAGTAAACCATTCAGTGGTGCACTGTAGCAGAGGCCTACTTGAGTTGATTTATTATTCATTTAATTTATTAGAAATTCGACATAAGAAAAGAATGTACATTCTGAGTACAGAAATGAAAGGGTCCCACCAAAAATGTAAAATGTCAATGAGCCTATACTTCAAAATAATATGGCCTGACATAGACTGGGCCTTCATACATGTAGTGAAAAGCCTGACATCGAAAATAGGAAAAAATAATATTCTTGGGAGTTCACAGTCAATTCAATACAACTGAACTAAGGCCTTTGCTCCAAATATTGTTATCAAAAAATTGGATTTCTCTTACATATTTTTATATGTCGATAATAATACTAAGCTAGGCCACAGTAGTTCAGCAAATGTCAATGTTTAGATATTGGTAAGGCATGCAGTGTATGTATACTGTGTATTGCAGTAGTATCATGAATAATCAATAATAAAGCATTGTACTGTGCGAGTAGAAGCAAACACTGTTCGGAGACACAATGACCAATGTTTAATCACACATGACACAAGCCTGACAGTCTGGGGCCAAGCCTAGCCGCCACTGCTTCTTCTCCTCCTCCTACTTACGGTAGCGAGAGTAGGGGTTAGAAAACATCTTAAAAACAGCACTTTTCTCTTTGGATAAAGACACTCTGATATTCATAAATCGTGTTTTGAGCGTTAAATACAATAGCCCTACATTATATTCTTTACTGTTTTAATCATAACTAACTGATTAACGTCGGTTTCAACAATGAATGAACAATGAATAAGGTGATGGAGTACAAAAAAGAGACCGGTCAGATGAGAGGTCTACAGACACATGCATCTTCAATACACACTGAATTTCATTTGAATAAATGGTCCAGATAATCCAATGTCAATTACATAAAAAATATATATATAAAGGACATGAATTTCCAATAATACTTACAATAAATATGTATTTGCTTGTTACAAAGCGACCGATGGTAAATAATACTGCACCCAATAACACAATGCTTACTTCTGCGGTAGTCAGGCTACAACAATGTTCGATTTCTGAAATAAAATCTTTTCCGTGCGAATTTCCGTTTAGCTCGTGTTTTAAAAGTAAAAATGCTGATTTTGTAACTTCCCAATATCCCGGTATTTCAGGCCAGTTTTCTACGTCGTTGTTATCTGTAGACATTTTGACATATAAATGGTAGAGTGTGTGGAACGTGTTCAATATTCGCCTTTTCTATTCTCCTTAAATTAAAAATGCCAACTTCTCTTCCGCCGTTCACAAACCACACGGCCGCCGCCACACTTGCTGCTGCTTGCTGAGTTTTAAAGCGCCCCCTCAACGACGATTACGTCACATCGTCGTATGATTCATTCAATCTTTTTGGTTTCCTCCTCAATTGAAGAGGCCTTCAATGGAGGTAGTGAGTACTGATAGGAAGTCGATTAAATTGACAGTAGCAAAACAAAGACAGTAACTCATTTGTTTGCAAAAGATATGTACAGTATTTTAATTACTGTATTTAATAGTATATATACATACATATAGGCCTATATATACTGTATATATATATATTATATATATATATATATATATATATATATATATATATAACACATATATATATATATAATAAAATATAATATAATATAAAAGTTTGCCTATTTATATAGATAGAGCGCAATATAATAATAGGTTGGGATTTTCAATGTTGATAGGCCTACGTATTTGTAAAAACAAGTCACTTATCTATGGCCGGTCTGTAGAACCTCGCCGGACACCATCCCGGTATTTAAAAGTTTCGAATTAGGATTTCAAATACAGAAGCTGACTTAAAACCCATGAATGACAAAGTCTTGGAGCCAACACAATCATCTACGGAAGAAAGCATTGGCTATATGAATTGTATTTATTCGGTGTATACACTAAGAATAGCCCAACGCCGTTTATTTTTTCCTCGAATAAATGCTCCCCTGGCCCCCTAAATATATGACTGTAAACAAAACTAATGGAAGCAACATCATTCTCAACATTCTATTTATGTTTTACTCCAGTAGAATTATATTTTTCTAAACTGGTTGGGACCATTAACTCTTTATGATCGCCCAATAGACATTTTGACGGTAATTATTGTGTTGTAGTTCCATTACAGTGAAATTAAGAGCCGTTTATTTGAGTACTGTATATACATATCCATTTTACACCTAAAAAATAAACGCTCCTCGAATAAACGCTCCTCGAATAAACGCCTTCCTCGAATAACGCCCCCTCAAAAATTCGAATAAATACAGTAAATTATTATTAGGCATAGGCCTACTTCTTGCGGCGCATTTTCAGCCGAAAGAGATTCTTCCCGCACACCCCAGTAAATTCGGATTTCCTTATAAAATTCGATCCCGGGGTAGAATTCACTAACTATAATTTCAGTCTGAGGGAATATTTCCCACCCAGCTGTAAATACAATTTGATCCTGTTTGAGTTCAATTTCCATGGAAATGTGAAAAACAAATTGGTTGTTCAGGGGGAGTTCATAAGCAAAAGTTGAGGAGACTTAGGAAACACATGAGGGCGCTATACTACTACAATACGATTTGATATAGAAGAGAATCTACTCTCGGAAGTCCAGGGCGGATTTAGATCATTAACCATTGATGTGAGGATCACATTTTTACTATTAAACCTTATCATGTCGTTTAAAAGAAGGTAAAACCACCCATCTGGCTTCCAGGACTTTAGAAAAGCATTCGATAGTGTTTGGAGAGATGGCCTCCTTAAAGCCACCTGGGATGCTGGAATTGGAGGGAAAATCTGGAAAATTATAGATAATTTATATGATGATGTAACAGCAAAAGTTAAAGTTGGAAATACACTAACTGAATCATTTGAGGTTAGACAAGGTGTTAAACCAGGTTGTGTTTTACCACATATTTTATTCAATGTTTTTTTATTAATGAACTTACAAAACTCCTCCGTAATAGTGAATTAGGTGTAAGAATTAAAGGTGTCTGGATGGTGGGGTGGGATTATTATGGGCAGACGATGTAGTACTTATTTTTGAAAACAAGTTTGATATGTCAAAAATGTTGGACGTCGCTGGCAAATTTACTAAAGAATGGAAATTAGAATTTAACTATAATAAATCAAATGTTACGGTAATCGGTAAACGTGTGAATAGAGAGAAAAAATGGAAACTTGGCGATAAGTACATTTCAGAGGTAGATAATTACAAATATCTTGGAACCTATCTATCATGTAACCTGAGTGAACTTTCTCATTATGAATATGTCATTAAAAAGGAAAACGCCTAATTGCATATATAAAGGCAATCATTGACAATTTTAACGATTTCAATCGCGTTTATTATGGTAACATTTTATGGAAGACTATGCTCTACCATCTATTAACTATGCTTGTGCAACTTGGTGTAATACCTCAAATGATAATGATAAGTTAGAGTGCCTACAAATGCAAATGGCCAGACATATCCTTAAGGCCCCACGCTGCACACCACAGGCAGCCCTTTATGGCGAACTAAGGTGGTCACCATTTCTTTGAAAATGTCCTTGACTATTAAATGTTCATCATCTTACTAATGTTATGAAAGATATATCTGATCTATCAAAAAACAATGGCTAGAAAACCTTAATAGTAAATCTTCATTGGTTGATTATGCCAAGCTTGAATGTACCCCATGCTTGGAATGGTATCTTCTTGATATGTTAGATTTTAAGGGGCTAGTTTGAAATTCAAATTGAGATCAAACACATTGCAATTGGATAGAAGAACAAGTAAATAGTCAGCTGACACCACAGGGTTATGTACATTGTGTAATAATGGTGATGTTGAAGATGTTAAAACATTTTCTTTTCAGTTGTAGTGTGTTTGATGATATACGATTTAAAGAACTTAATGATCTAAAAAAAAAAAAAAAAACCTGGAATTATCAAATAACTGTAATTAATATCTGGAAAATATTTCAATCATCGGACCTTGATAAAAAAAAAAACAACTCAATTTCGTTCTTGGAGGTGAAAATACATTACTTAGTGAGGATGTTCTTAGAGCCTTTGACAAGTTTTGTAAGAATTGAGCCAAGATGGCATGGTGCAAATGATCAGAAATTAAGTCTACATCAGTTTAATATAAATATGTTATTATTTCTTGTATTGTTGCATTTTGAATATTGATTAGTAGTATTATTTATTAGTTTTAGTTGCTTCATTTTGTTAACCTTTTTTCTAACTTATTTGCTACTGTGTATTTATTTACTTCATACCTTACATTTGTTACACTAGAATGCATGAAACTGTAATTAATATATGGAGGGGAGTTGGGAGGGGTGGGTATATGGGGGTGTAACTGAATTAAGTCTATCTTAGTTTAATGCAAATTTATTATGTTGCTTTGTTTTTGAATTGTATACCTTGATTCACTGCATCTATGCATTTTTTATTTTTTTAAATTTTATTATTTTTATCTGTATGAAATTGTTTGTATTATTATTTATATCCTTCTAAACTCCAATTTTACTTACCTCTCATATTGGTAAAACTTGTGAAGGGTTTATTACCAGGTGGGCTTTCAATGATGTATCCAAATCAATAGGTTGTAAATCCTCATGCACCTGTCATTACCATTGATGGAATTGTTTTGGAAAAGTTGAGTACTAAAATTCTACCTTAAAGTTCAGAAAAATCTGAAATGGTACCAGCAGGTAAACCTCCTGAGCAGTACGAGACTTTATATGCTTAACCAGTTGAAGAAATTTGACCTTCTAGTTGGCGACTTAATTTCTGTTTGCACAGGTTAATGTAAGATCTATTTTAGAATACATCACTTCGTGGCCCTAGTTAGATGGTCGTGATGTTAAGGCAGGGGCGCCGCAACCTACGGCCATAATATCGGCGCCGGATCGAACGGCAAGCTTCTTGCCTTTGGTTCCAGTGGTGGAACAAATCTTCTCGGATAAGCACTGTATATAAACTGTATAACCCAGTGTACACAATATGCCTCGTATACACTTAAAAGAACCCAGTACATCTTTTGAGACGAGGGGGTTACCCCGGTGTACTGGGCCATAGAACCCTGTTGTTGTGGACAGGCGAGAGTAGCTGGGTTGCGGTTTTTTAAGCGGGTAGCTCAAACATGAAGAGACCTAGGGGAGAAGCAAACTACGGTACTGTAAGAGCTGGTCCACACCTCTCGAGTGCTTTGAGACAGTTTCGGTATAAAGCGCTATATAAATCTAACTACAGTACATTACATTAGTAGCTTAACATTATAAACAAAAGAAGCAAAATGAAATAGTTCAAAAATAAGCTTATCGATTATCTTGAAAAAAAAAATCTATGAAAAGGCCCAACGCAACGCAAATAAGGGAAGATTTAAGCCAAGCTATCGAAAATAATGCGGCAAGGATCCTGGTGCTTGAATCTAATGACAAGGCTAGAGAATCAATGTTATCAAATATTGTAACCGTAATAGAGAGCATGCTAGAACAATTAACTACCTGTCATCTGAAAATAATAGGGAACGCTTCTCCAGACGAAACAACACCAGGTTAGTGAGCATACAACAATCACCCGGTGAACATTGTATTGATATTACTAACGATATTCCAAAGAACACTTTACATTATCGAAAATACCTCCTTAATCCTTTTGATGTTTTTCTCTAAATGGAATTACTTGCGATGGGAATGGCTCACATATGAATACTAATTTACAATGTGACTACGAACACGTGGACAGTTTCAATACCAAATTATTAAATATTCAACCATCTTTTAGTGTATTTTATCATAATGCTCAAAGTTTATCTAAACGTTTTCTGAAGTAACTGATTTGTTTACCGCGTTAAGGTTAGATTTCTCTGATCTTTACTTTAATACAGAGAAAACTAATTTTTCATTTTTTAATATTGATGGTTATAATTTATTCCACTCATCAAGAACCAGTCGAACGGGAGGGGGGTGCCGCTATATACTTGGACCAGAGGTTACAACACATCAATCGACCTGACCTAAGTTCAATTTTATCCATCAAGTCAGAATATGTATAGAAATTAAAATGGACTCCAAAGACATTATTTTTGGTGTTGTATATCGTCTTACAGGAATTATCTCTCAATTAATTTAATCTACAAATTGCCCAGTAACTCCAGACGATTAACAACGAAAACAAAGTCGCATATATTTGTAGTGATTTCAACATTGATTTATTGAAATTTAATACTCAAGGACTTGCATCAGAATTTGTTACTGCCATGTTTAAACATTCATTTTATCCTTTGATTAACAAAAACCTACCCTTGTCACAACCAAAACTGCTACATTATTGACAACATTTTTTGCAATAACATAAGCGTTACAATCTCTTCTGGCATCATGTACTCAGATATTAGATCATTTTCCTGTATTTTCATTAACACACAGATTTCCAAACTCCAATTCCACACTTTCTAATTCTAAATTTGATTTTTAAATGATAATTAAAAAAATCCATAGCCGCATTAAGTGCTGACCATATTAACACAGACTGGTCAGACATATACCGTGTAACCAATGATCCTAATCGTGCTTATACAAATTGATTACCAATGATTACCAATGGTATGATTAAATCAATTGATAATCGAAATAAACTTTACAAAAAATATCTCAAAGCAGGTAAACAAAGACCGAGAAAAATATATTAAACATAGAAATAAATTAACTGCCCTCCTCCTTATTTTAACGACAACGTCAAAATAACAGATCCTTTCCTTATCTCCATCAAAATGAATAATTATTTCGCAGACATTGGCCCAAATCTCTACAAGAATATTGGTAATCCAATTGGTAATATTAAAGCTACATTTTTTTTCTCCCGTACCCATTTAGGAATTCTTTTGATGACAGGTGTAACCCAGGGACTAATATAAATAACATCTAAATTGATGATTTATATGTTAACCATTTGTCATATGCAGATGATCTCGTGTTGTTTAGTGACACAGTATATGCCTTACAAGATTTGTTAATTAAATTAGCATACTATTGTAATACACGGGTTGGTTTAATAGTAAAGGTTGAAAAAGTAAAAGAAACTCAAAAGATATGAAAGGTGAAAATATATAAATTTTGAAATAGTTAGGTCATCCAAATATCTAGGTGTCACTTTTAACTCCACAGGAAAGTGGGAAAAAGCGAGATACATAAATTGTTCGCAAGGAGATAAAGGACTCATTGCACCTGAAAATGTGATACAAACAAATTTTGTCATATAACAGTTGGTATTTGGAATCGTCTGTTTCATGTAACAGTTTATCCCAATTATTTTATATGGCAGTGAAACATTGGGATTAAATATTCTCAAACATATTGATAAATTACAGATCAAATTCTGTAGGTATATTTTAGGCATTGGAAAATCGTCACCCAAAGAGTCGGTTATGGGTGAATGTGGAAGGTTTTCAACATCAGCAAAGAACATAAATAGCAGAAGAATGAGCTCTTCGCGTGTTTGCATTAAATTTGATGGAACGTCCGTGTTTTATGGAATGGAGAAACTAATGAATCCAACCACTCAAATATATAGCGCCGCCACTCGGATTGCGCGTTCTACTATCGCGAACGGCCTATCATTTGATATTTGTTATTTTTGATATCAGTAGATTAAAATCCCACTATCCACTCTCCCAACTGTTCATGAGCTTAAACAAATGGCTGGAGATACTGGACCAGTCACTGGCAACAGGTGGACTGCCAACTGCGTCAGTTCATCGCTAAACCAACCAACAGACCATGATCTTCACGAGCATACTGGGTTCAACTGAACAGACTAATCTCTGGACATGGCAGGTACAAGGCATTTATGCAGCGCATCGGCCTCTCAGACTCCAATCTCTGCCAATGTGGTGCGGTGCAGACATCCACACACGTACTGCAGTGTCAGTCAATTGGAATGCAGAGTGATTTTGCCACAATCAACAGTGAGGCAAAATTCAAAACTTGTCTTCTAATGCTTAATGTTTGCAAGTGCGTCCATACAAGAATATATCATACAATAATCTATCTATCTATCTATCTATCTATCTATCTATCTATCTATCTATCTATCTATCTATCTATCTATCTATCTATCTATCTATCTATCTATCTATCTATCTATCTATCTATCTATCTATCTATCTATCTATCTATCTATCTATCTATCTATCTATCTATCTATCTATCTATCTATCTATCTATCTATCTATCTATCTATCTATCTATCTATTAATCCATTCTGTAAGTGGCGGGTTATCCGCTGTTTGGGTGTGATTTGAAATAAAAATAAAAATAATAGAAAATAAAATATAAATAAATAAAAGATACATTCGTATTCCAAATGTAGATATTACAAAATGTTAAAGCATATGTTTGAAGTATATGAATACTTTTACAAAATATTAATTTTAAATATAAACGAATTTTCCCAAAATTTAGATTGGGTAGGCCTCCTATTTTGAAACTAAAGGTAGAAAGTTGTAGATGGGTAAATATAGAATGAAAGTTCTGTCACTTAGATAAAATAGAAGACGAATATAATTTTGTTTTAGTCTGTTCTTTTTATTGAAATTAGAAAAAAAACATTTCTACCACATTTGTTAACAAAAATACTTCAATATTTCAGTTGTTTCATTTAATGTTGTCTAAAGATGTGAATATTGTCAATATTTTATAAAAGTTTGTATATAGTTATAGAAATGTATATTTAGAAACCCCACTTAATTTACCAGAAACCGAAAGGTCCACTGATTAATCTCAAATATACATACTCCAAGTATCGGCATCACTTAATTTGTATTTATGTTTTATTAAAGGGCCGGAGGCCTATTTATTGAATAAAAGCATTCGGGTGCAGAAAGAAAGAATAAAATATACCAGCCATGGAAATGAATAAAGGAACTCTTTACAAATTTACCTTACTTTTCTTATCATTATAGTGCATCATGAAGATTCTTTTGAATATTGTATGACTTCGTGTTTCTTATCACGTTTTCTTCTGTACGTTAAAGACCTGATCAATATTATGTTGCGTGCGTGCAGATTATTATTATATTGAATTAGATTTTAGATTTAACCTGAACAAAAATAATAAACACTAACAATAAAATAACTAGAACCAATGTATCAAATATAAAGGTAAAGAAAAAAAAAAAATTGGTAGCAGACGATAAATGAATTGTCATTCGAGTTTAGTTCCTCTTTGATATTCCGTCATTCTAAAATCAACGCCTCTGTCTGATATCAACAATGTTACTCTTCACTTGCATCTGTGTGGCTTTCAGTTTAATTTGTGGAGGACTTGGTAAGTCAAGCTATGTAGATATAGAAGGCTATATGCAAAACTACTAAACCTGATATATTTGGCAGCACTAAGGTTGCACCCACCCATTATTATATAGCATTATTTCCTCCAAAAGTAAAGTTTATAGAAATTGGTTTTTCAAGCGTCGCAAAGTTTGTTAGAAAATTTCACACTACGAACTAGCCATGGTTGTCTGTTATAGCGTGGTTACACTTTTGCCACCGGTGGTGTACTATAGTATACTATATCAGTTAACTACACCGGTTACGCCTATTTCGTACACACTTCGAATTTTCCTGCAATTCGTCGTTTCGATCGCCTGAAGCTAGAGGTCTACTATTTATAATTGCCCCTTCACACATGAAGGTATTTTTAAAACTGTTCATCAAATCCAGCCATTTTATAAATCGTTCGTTTTAGGGGGAATTTGCCCGATTTTGCTCACCAAACAACCTCAAAATGGAAAAGGGACGTTTTGGGTTGCATTTCCGATTTACCTTATGGTGGAATGCAAACTCTTGCATCCTCTTTTGATTTTTTGACTCAAAATTACTCTTTGCCTTCAGAAAATTGGTTCTGTTGTCGGAGTTACTGTGTTGGACAAAGCGCAGGATTGGTCCAAGCATTAAATAGCGGTTTAAAAAATGGTAGTAGCTAGTTATCTATAACTACAGCACCCGTTTCACAAAATATAGCATTGTGTCTGTTGTAGCACATGAAATACTTTACTTGTCCTCTATTAGCTTTTGGATGATAGTGATGTTGTCTTCTATAACCCTCTTTAAATAACCGAATCGCTTAATTATTATTATTATTATTATTATTCTTTCTTTAGGCACACAACACATGTGCCAAGGATGGCCAATAATGAGGCTTATTGAGTGTGATTGTTTTTTAGTCGTGAGAAAAAGTCCTACTCTCTGAGGAATTAAACCCAGGACCCTGGGATCAGAAGGCAAACATCTTAATCACTAAGCTATTCCACTCCACCACTGAATATGGACACAAAAGTCTTTAAAATATTATTTGGCATACTAACAATATTTCTGGTGCACACACAAGTCACGAGTCAGTCCTCTACGGCTGACTCTAATTCATTATTTTTATAAATTTCCTTTAACGTTCTCTCAACTTTATATGTTCGATAATTTTTACACAATGAATCAGATATACTATTTCTGATTTTCTTGTTTATTACCGGTATACAATACCTTAATATTTATGAATTTTATTATATTCTATTTTATTTTATTTTACCATTTTTTTTTAACAAAGTGAAGGTATTACTCTTCTAATGCCCTTGACAAAACTATTGTGTTCATTCGTTAGATACGACGTATCCTCGAATAAACTTCATTGCAGACAGTGAATTAAAATAGGCCTATCATCCAATTTTACGAATCCGATATACAATACCTTGATTTTGATAAATTTTATTATTTTAATTACTTTTTTTAATTACCAAATAAAATAATTTGAGACATTTCTCAAAAAATTAACAGGTATTTATTTTTTACATCCGAAAATCTGACGTTGAAAAGCCTTCAGACTACATTTTATTTATTCGTTAGACACGTCGTAGCATCCAAAAAATATTGTATAAGTCATCATTCTAGACTACAGGTGGACAAAGTGCGCCCGCGGGCCGAATGCGGCCCAACAGTGATTTTTATTGCAGCCCGCGAAAACGAATTAAAAACCCTATGTGTGCGGCCCGCCAAATATTTTTGATCAGAAAACACCTTGTTTTTTACTGCCCGACACCGATCATCTGTAAAAGGTTAATGTTAAAACTGAGAATAAAGTGGTATAAAAGCAGTGCATGAAGGTTTTTGGAAACACAGTGTAAACATAAAAGTTTTGCTGCGGCCCCTCGGTGTTAAATCAACGGTCACTTAAAAGAACAGTACTGTAATAATAACATAAAATACAACTAATGTTAACATTTCTAATAAAACAGTAGTTTCATCAGAATAAAAAAAATGAGGTTTACTGCTGAGACAAACATACAAGCATTTATAAGTAAATAACAATGAAATTGGTGTTGTTTTTCCCTTTACAATTTACAATTTACAATTTTGACTTTGAAATGAAATTGGTTGAGAGCTGTTTAAACGTTCTATTAAATGTGTGTAGGTATATGTGTATGTATGGGTGGGCATACATATGTGTGTGTATTTATGTGTATGTATGTATATGTATATATTTAAATGTATGTATATGTATATATATATATATATATGTGTGTGTAATAATATTTTATAATAGTTTTCTGAATAATGTGGACCTTATACACATTTCAGATGCAAGCAGAGCCTTTATCGATTTCAATTTTTCCGCTGATTTACGAAAAACAGACTTGTATAAACAAAAAAATGCAATTGTATATAATGCGGTTTACATAAGTGTTTTCTGTACCTAAAATTATTTAAAAAAATAATGGCAGTGCATATCAAACTTTGTTCAATGCTTTCGTTTATTTTCTTCCAGAAGTGTCTGGCGTTTCTGCACGCTCATAATAAATGATTTCGTCTTCTTTTACATTGCAAAATAAACAACAATCATTGGCCGATAGTTTCCATTTAAAAAGTAGTGACCTTGTCGATATTATACAATGCAGTAATTTAACGAATATGTATTTAAGTTGTATATATTTCTTTCTAATGTTTTTATACAATGGACAGACAAAAGTGAAATGAATTTAATCTTGTAAACTTTATAGAGTCGCAAAATAAACAAATTCTACTTTCCCTGTCAATATTCATGTGTCGCCCCTTTTCAATCATCAAATTATACAGCGTGAAATTATTGTTCTATACCTTAGATTTAAATTATAAACATAGGCCTAATTTTCATATATATTTTCAGGCTTAATAATATTGTAATAAAACTGAAGTCGTGAATTGTTTTTTTTTTAATTATTTCTTTTCCCTTTTGAAATGCTACATCTAAAATTCTTTATGAAAAAATAGGTAAAATGTTATCATCAACTAAATTATTCCATATATGCCTATCACTAAAATCAAATTCATCTAATATGTTTTTTTATTTCGAATGCCCAACAGTTTATGCCCTTTTCTGTCATCTTTGTTTTTGATAGCAAATACTTGGTAGGCCTAGTCTTTATTTTCCTACTTGTTGATTTTTATCCAGTACCGATAATTTATCATTTTTAAAATTTTGTAATATTTCATAGGCATTCTACCTAACCCATTTCTCAGACCTCATTTGGACATGATTGTTGCACATTCACAATGTTTTATATGTACATTTTTTACAGGCCAATAGTTGCAGTCTTTGTATCCCCAAAGTTCAGACCCGTACAGTACCGTAATATTGGAATAACTTGACTTTCAAATAGCTGTAATTGTATTTCTGCAGATGTAAAACCTAAATTTGACATTTTATTTCTTACGCTAAACAATACTCTTTTCCACTTTTCTGCTTGTCGTTTGACATAATGCTCCAATTTCCATTATAATTAAACTGAAAACCTAGTTTATATTCTTCAACCCATCGACATACCATTTATTATCTCTTCCTACTGCTACTCCTCCATTCCGAAACACCAAAGCTTTAGTTTCTAATTTATTTATTTCTATTTTGTTAGTATTGCAGTATTTTTAAGGCAGTTTAATTGTTTAATTCTGCAAACCAATTCTGGAGTATGAAAACAAAATTAAATCATCTGCAAATAATAAATGTGATATGATATTATTATCGATAGTACAAAAATGATTTCCTTTTAGCAAGTTTTCAAGTCATGTAGAAATAGAAATTTAAAAAATAGGGTAGAGAACATAGCCTTGCTTTAAACCTCTGTGAAATTTAATGAAATTTGTCAAAACATGGGGCGATTATATTTCAATTTATGTTTTTGTATACATATAGTTGAATAAATATAACTTGATTTTTCACTCTCATTGCAATAGAAAAAGCATTAAGATGACCTAATGAGTGATACAAATCCACAAGAATAAATGTTGAATATTTCGTCGTATCAACGACACACCAGCAACTGAGAAAGAACTTAAGCAGGCAAGGTCTTATATATTGTGTTAATAAGCAAACAGGTGAAGTGAAGTTTCTAGAGAGACAAGTAATGAGGGCGCAAAATAAGGACAATCAAGAAATGAGAAAGGCGTCATTGAGCTCATTCCTTAAACCGTGTAGTTTTCCATAATTGTCTCGTAAAGTCCAATTATGGCATCCCGTATTAAAATAAACAGGACCCAGTTGAGTAACACTTGTGAGTTCTCGGGAGAGGGGTGGGGCGGGCTCCTACTAGGCCTACTACGTAGCACTTTGCCACCAAGCCTTAACAGTGGTAGTAGAAGGAGGCCTCACCACCCACTAAGAGCTCACGAGCGTTACGCAACTGGATCCTCTTTATTTTAATATAAAGTATTCCATAATTGGACTTTACGGGAGAATATATGGAAAACTACACCGTTTCTGAAATATAAGTACTGTAAAATATTATTTAGCATCGAAAGAGCTTTCCTACGATACCAAACACAACTTCAGATAAGTTTAATTTTTTGACCTTTGACCTTTTGTGTCATTTATTAATTGGTCTATATCTCTGTAAATATGTATTATTAGGTATAGGTGTAATGAAATTAAATGATCATCGTATAATTCCCTTTTCATTGACACCAAACATGACCGAATCGTATGTGGTGTGTCAACCATCTTGTAATTCAAAATGGCGGCTGATGACGTGGTAAAAAAATTGCACCTAACTTTTTGAATTCAGCACACCAAAAATGATAAAGTTAGCCATTAAAATCCATTTTGGCACAAAAATTTAGCTGGATTACATAGCAAACTGTACTATTATACTATAACCACTTAACTTTGGTAATTCATTCTCATTCATTAACCATCATATTTGAGATAAATATGTTGTTTTATGTAAATAACAAAATTATCATTAGATAATTTTATTTGCTAAACCATTAATGTTCCACGTTACAACCTTAGCCTGTTTGGTAATTGTTGGGCTTTGGCCTATTTCCTATTTTAGCTGTTTAATTTTCTCATTACAGTATCATAGGAAAAATTTTATTTCCTATAAATAGTTTATCGTACCTTTTTATAAACCTTTTATTCCTAGCGATAGCTTCCTGAGCTGTATTTTCGGTGCTAGTATTCTCCTGATAGTTCTTATTCGTGGTTTCGATCGTCTTTAACATTTTGGTGTTTATCGTTGTTCATTGGTCATAGGGCCTATTCTCATTTTCGTGCTCATCCTTCATTTAAAACAGTTTCATTTTCTTTAAACTTAACGACGATGCCGTGACGCGGTATTTACCGGATCAAATATTTTCAAAACGTCTCTTAACGTAATGCAGAATTTTGTTTTCTCAGTCTCTCCAGGTTTCTTTTTGTTCTTCTGGCATACCATAAAATACCAAATTGTTTCGCCTAGATTGAGCTTCTAGTTTATCTATTTGCAATAATAATTCCGTATTTGTTTTTCAATTGTGTATTTTGCTCTTCCATCTTGTGGTTAGGTTTTCTACGCTTTTTGTAAGGTTGTTTACTTTTCCTTTCATACCTTTGATGTCGGTTGACATTTTATCTACTTTTGTGTTTAATATTTTAATTTCATTTAGTATCTGTTGTATTGGATCACCATGGTCGGCTCTTGTACCATTCATTTCATGCATCCTTGTTTGACATGTTAATGGGCCTGGGTTACGTCTAACATCTCCTGTTATTAAAAGTAACGAGCATATAAAATGTCAGTCGGATCTCCAGCCGTAAGCTAATCAATATGAGATTGTACGTACCATAGTGTCTATATGTTTTGATCATCTCTTATTAAAGGCAGTTTAATATGTTACGAATTTCAGTGGCTATTATTTCCACTACAATGAACAGAAATTCAGACAAGGGGCAACCTTGTCTTATTCCACGAACATAACGAATGATTCGGACATCCAACAATTGTTTGTCACACAGCATTTGGCCCCATATAGTGTTTGCACCCAACTTATTAAAAAGAATCACCGAAATTATATTTGTTTAATTACCGAAAGCATAAATTTCCTATTTACACTGTCGAAAGCGTCGAAAGCCTTTCGAAAATCTAAAGAAATAAGAGCACCATCGGCATTTGTTGTTTTTGTGTATTCCAATACATTTTTTTAAATATATAAGAACACATTTTATAAGAACACTGAGGTTGAAATTACTTAAAAATTAAGAACAAAATAAGAACACATTGAGGCTGAGGTAAAATTTCAAATAACGGAGGTTTATATTTTTAAAAACCAAAATATTATATCTGTACATTATGTGCAGTAGTTGTGACTGTAATACCCTCTATAAACTGACATTTGGGGGCCATTTTTTGTGTGGTCACTTTCACCTACATTCCAGTACAGTGCATACTGCCGTACAATTGAATAATTTTTTGTTTAAAAGGTGTGTAAACTAAGAACAAAATAAGAACATTTTGAGCCTGAAATCGGCCAAAAAATAAGAACACTGAGCCTGGGCAAAATTTTACTGGTTCTTATAAAAAAAAAAAAGTGTAGGTCATCCGTGAGTCGGATAATTTCTCCTCCAAATCGACCTTTAATGTCCTTTTGATCTGTATCTACAATAGAATTAATTACATCTTGAACTCTGTTAGCCAGAGCAAAGGCTACAATCTTATAATCTAAGTCGGTATGTATTTTGGGTTTATAGGTGTAATTTTACCCTACCTGACGTGGAAATGTACCGAATACTCAGTACATTTGAAAACAACTACGAAAAAAAAAAGTTGTTCTCGGGTGGGACTCGAACCCACGATCTCCAGATCACTAGCCTGGCATCATACCTCTAGATCGTGGGTTCGAGTCCCACCCGAGAACAACTTGCGATTTTTTTCGCAGTTGTTTTCAAATGTACTGAGTATTCGGTACATTTCCACGTCAGGTAGGGCAAAATTACACCTATACATTTTCTCCTGACGCAAATCCAGTTATTGTCTATTATTCCATCACGACAATAACAATTACTATTTTGGGTTTCCATTTTTTTGACTTTATACTTTTTAACGACTTTATATTTTTATGTGCTATTAAGTATTATCAACTTCATTTCTCATTATAGCAATGTTCTGTTGTACAAACAGACATAGTAAGTCTAGTTATTTTTAGTTTTACTATTAAGCTTTTTTTATGTTATGTATGTGCATGTGTGTGGAGAAATAAACAAAACAAACAAATAAATCCACAGATGTCCGAAAGGGGGGGAAGGGGGTGATCGAGAAACAACACTACCCAAGGTGTCCGAGGGCATGCCCCCGCGAAGTTTTTGTTTTATAGAAACAACTTGGAAATAACCTCTGAGGCGTTTGGGTGATCAATAATTCTTTTTCTTTCTTTCTTTTTTCCCCTTTTTACATTCCCCCTAAATTCGCCCCTGAATACAAAATACAATATGAATAACAGACTGGAGTTACTAATTACATAAGTAAATACACAATATGCAAATACAGTATGTTTATTTTTTTAGGTCTTAACCGAATACCTTATAAGCAGATTTAATTTTCTAGTCTATTATATTGGAGTAGAGTTGAATAGCTTTGTGAGTACTAAAATGTTCGCCTTCCAACCATAGTGTCCTGGGTTCAAATCCTGTCAGATTCTAGGATTGTTTGTCCATCATGGCTTTTTCATGTGAATGGAGGGATTTTTTAAAAAGAAATGGTGTATTACATACAGACAGACGTGCACGTATACATCCATGGACAGATGGTGGTAAAGGTATAGCTAATAGAACACTAATTTTCACACCCAGGCATAAGACTGTATAATTTATTATTTGGGACCATTTTATATTAGACTGTAGGCCTATTGTATTATAATACGATAGACCAAATATAAGAGTTTATATATACAGGGTACGTTGATTACGATCATTCCTATGTTATTTATATATATTATTATGAAGGAAGGGTCTCGACATCGGGGGCCCCTGAAACACAGGTCTGAACCGCCGATAGTTACCGGTACGCCACTGCTCACATCTCTAATGGGTTGTCAGCTGTTAAAATTGAAGTATAGTGATAATTACAATGTGCTTTCTTTTCTACAGCAAATGTTGATAAAATATTCAATTAAAAAAAATATCCTAAAAGAATATTGCGATCTTTTAATTTATTAGGCGACCCCATTTTGTGTGCAGGGAGAACACGTCCAAATTAAGTTCCCCGGTTCCCCCACTCATTGAATCCCACCCACTGAAATTTTGAAAACAAAGAAAATCACGGTCAAGTTGTTAAATAGGCCTAATTAAATTATTTTGCGAGGTGGCGCCCCTCACATAATCGAGCCTCCTCTCCATTTCATTTCAAAACTTTTAGGTACGCCACTAGGATTGGCTTAGCCTGATTTTCCTCTCCGAAACTACGACGAAATGGGAGGTGGACGTTGGGTTGAACTCTTGCATCCTCTTTTGATTTATTGACTCATAAATCTCTGTTGGTCTCCAAATTGGTTCCGTTATAAAACGTAAAGCATTGATACAAGAACTAGTATTCGTGAGCTCAGTTACATATGGACAGGTCTGCAATCCATACAAATTAAGATGATTCCGTGTCTTCCATATTTTACCTCGACGAAAAGTAATTTGTCTTTTTTAAAAACAAATCATGGTTTGTAAAAGACAAATTATACCGTCGTTGTATTTTAATAGAAACACAAACTATGTTTTGTCCAGCCATGCTCAACTTTTATTAAGATGGAGAGGAGTCACACTAAAAGGTCAATCTCAATATGAAGAAGTAGGCCCTACCTCGCCTGCTTGAACAGGATCTAGCACAGAGGCTGTCAAAAACATCATGGGATCGCTCTGAGTGCGTCTGTTGGTGTTCGACAAAGAGTCAAGATAATTATATAAGTTTAAAAAAAAATAAGAATTAATTTCTTTAAAGACAATTTTTCCACATACTTAAACTACCATCCCTCATTCGCTCACACGCACACTAATCATAATAGAATAGTTCGGGTGTTTCAAATACCACTCTAGTAACTGTGAATCACTTTCACCTAGCTGACACGATCTTCTCATCCGTCTAAATTATTTTCCTAGTCTATTCTGAGATTCTCTTCACCAGATGCTGACGGAGGAGGAGGGGAGATGGAAGAGTGAATGTGAAGTGGGTGGGGGGTGCTGATGATTACGTGAGGGTAGCTAAGTGGCAAAGTGACTATTCGGATCCAGGAATTCGGAATAGATGGGGTCGAGTCACTCTGAGGGACTTTCACAAATGAAGGGTCTACCTACACCACCTCAGCCGCACCTTAATTGTATGGTTATAGCACCATCCGTGATTTTGTCAACGGATGCCATCAATGACGGCCATGTGTCTTCCGAAGAAGACGGCTATGCTACATCAGTTACAGTAACCTCAGTCTAGATGGTCGAAAATGGCACTCTCAGATTTGAATTTGAATATATATTTTTTTAAACCAATTTTTTAATATAAAATGTTGAAAAGGTTTAGGGGTTGGGGCTGAGTATACATGTCCATTTTACACATAAAAAAATAAATAAACACGTCCCTAATAAATCCAGTAATTAAACCTAATCTGTATATCATTAACTATATATATCTTATATTATTTTATATATATAGTAATCAAATAGGCCTAGACCTATAATAATTGTGACTGATGAAGGTGTTTAATTTTTTTTTTCAGGCTATTCAAAGTTGCAGAATCAGTACACTGTGAGACATTATGAAGAACCACATTCCTGGTTGTATCTCAAAAATATTTGTGAATCATCAAGTGGATACCTTGCAAGCATCACAACCGCCGATGAACTAGCTTATGTCCTGGAGTACATGAAGGACTTTCCAGCCAGTTCCTATGCCGTCGGTTTATCACGCCAGGCGGGGTATGATCGGCATGTAGACGGAAACTGGAAGTGGGAAACAGGAGAGGCTTTTGATTCTTCTATTACTCCATGGGGTTCAAGTCAACCTAATGTCATCGATAGTAAACTTGTCGGGGTTCGGATACAGATCGACAATGGTTACAATGGCCTCAATGACAAACGTGCTACCAAAATCGATATTTATGGATGTATTTGTGAATTTGGTAAGTGGTACTAAGTAAGTGTTGTGAATTAAAATATATTAAGTTTATATTTGATATTATTAATTGATTAGGCCTATCAGTTTTCTACAAGTTGTGTTGGTTGATTTGTGCGAATGTTATTAATTATAATTTAAACTCTGGTAACTTGAAATTGAAATATTGAAATTGAAATTAAAATCTAAATGTATTCAATCTTTCATAATTTAAATTGTTTGAAATAATTATTTACAATATTTATCCAAAAAGCTCTCATAAAGTATTTTGAATCGAAATGAATTTTCTCCATAAAGAAAATCATGATGATTAGGCCCTTTGCCTAGGCCAACATGTTTACTTCAACTGTTGAGTCCTGTGCGTTCAATGTCCATATAATTTGTTTTGCCATTACAAGTATATTGCTATTATATATATATATATATATATATATATATATGTATATATATATATATTGAAAGTATTGAAAATGTAGAACTTGTAGAACTGGGTATTATCACTCTACAGACTGTTTCATGCTAATGCAATCTTCAGGAGTGAGAGAATACAAGGGTTGTGCAAGTATATGAATGCTAAGACAGGTGAAAATGCAAATGAGTTAATTGTTTTTAAGTAGGTATTTGTTGCTGTGCCTGCATTTAGACAATAGCTCGGTTCTTTTGTTTAGTGTTGACTGTTTGTCTGAATCTAGATGTGTATAAGAGACAGAATGCCACGTACCTAGTTTTGCCCTTCTGATGTAGAGTTTTCAAGATGAAGGACAAACTAACATTTTTCGGACTAGTCGTCACATATTTATTTAGAATATGCTCAAGTTTTGAAATTGATATGACTGTTCTTGTACCAGCTGGTAGACGAGAATGTTTCTATCAGTCCATCAAGGCAAAACAAACTTTAGACTTCGAATTTCAGGTAGGCCTAGGCCTTGTCTCTTATACACATCTAGATGTGTATAAGAGACAGGTGATACACAGCGTACACAACAGTTTCAAGTTCATTCAGTGCAGAGACATTATTGGTACAGCATGTATGCTACAGTAGTACAAAACTTTACAGTTTTATTTATAAAAGGAAGCTTTGGATTAATTTTTACATTGAAGGATTCATGGATGTGTTTGACATATAATTTGAAATAATATAAGTATGATTAATATTGTTTTTACAATTGAAGGATATGCTTGTACTGTACTTTTGATCATTAACCTAGCTAGGCCTAGGCCTACGCTTCATAAAAGCTAAATTGGATTATCATTTTTTACAGAATATATATATTTATGTATGTATGTATAGGTATATATAAATTAAATCAATATTAAACATTCTTACATTTTGAACCTCCAAACTATTTTGTAATTGAGTTGCAAAATGTAGTACGGTATACTATGCGTGGGGACGTACATGTGTGCGTGTGTAAAGCCGTGAACTTTATTATTCCTTTATAGACCTTCCGCTTTATTTCCAATCTGTGGAGAATCGTGGAGTAACTAGGCCTATGGATGCTTCGTACATGAGATGCGCGATGCGATGTCGGCGACAGACAGAGTGCCAGGGATTTCATATCGATGATGCTGGATGTCAGCTTGAAGATGGAGTAAATGATGACAATAAACGACAATATGGCAAAATAACCTATCATCGTAATTAAGAGAAAAAATGACAAAGTTGATAGTACGGTATTTTAAATTCTTCATTCTAATTAATTTTGATTTTTAGACCCCTCGTCTCTGTTTTAATAAGACTTAGACTATAGAGTTTGACGTTAATTATATCAGAATGTCAGTCTTGTAAAGTTATAGAAGTAAAGTAAGTATACCGCCCTAGGCTGTAAATTTAATAATATATATTTATTAGATAATGTTCATAAAATAAGTCCAACATATATTCAAGATATTCTTCAAAAGTTTCAGCTTGGTCGTGTAGGTCTTAGGTCCTCTGATGATCCACTACGCCTTGTAGATTCCTTTACAAAAAGAGTTTTTGGCGAAAGTGCTTTTTCTGTGAATGGTCCAAAATTATGGAATAATCTCCCCTATGATATCCGCCAGGCCCCCAGTGTGCAATCTTTTAAAAAACACATCTTTTTTCTAGAAAGTAGTTTTTTAGTGGTTTTTACCTATACTTGACTGATGCGCTTTGATCTTTTTTTTGTAAAGGCGCTATATAAATGTTTTTTAATAATAATAATAATAATAATAATAGATAAAATATAAGTTAAACAATCTATAAATATTACGTTTCTTAGGAATTAAGAAAACTAGATCAGGCCCGTAGCCAGGTCATTTCAAGGGGGGCTCTCTGGGCGTGAGGTCCAGAGGCCTGCCTAAGGGCCCCGGTAGGGTCGGGGGGGGGGCGATTTACGAATTTGTGTAACATTCTCAAAAGCATTCAGTTTTTTTAAATTCAATTGGCCTATTTGTGGCAAAGTAAAAATTCAATTATAAAAGAAAGATCAATACTACCGTGCTAATTTCTGTATATTGGACTTTCTTTACATCATTTCCTGTTTCATTCAAGATTTGGATCGGATTCCCCAGAATATTTTGTCTCGCCTGAACTTTAGTTTTGGATTCAGAAACAATCGCAATTCGCTAAATATATAGTGTGCACCATGTCGTCAAATCACGTGAGTAGTTTTTAAGTTAGTTTTAAGTTTTCCCGTTTTCGAATCCCTTCATTTGTAATCCCCCATTTAAATAAATTATATCTATCCTTTGTAAAGTTAATAGAGATTCTTGTTGTTTGATTTATGGTTGAATTTATCTATCCGACTGAGCCGAGCCAACTGGAACCCAAGCCTCCACGACTTACTTAGTGATAATTGATAATCGAATCTGGCGGGATATATATATA
>NW_022726429.1:403219-415114 GCF_011630105.1 Anneissia japonica
ATAGAGAGAGAGAGAGAGAGAGAGAGGGAGAGAGAGAGAGAGAGAGTAGAGGGTGCGCTCGCTTACCTTTTATTCTAGTATGTGAACATCGCGAGTAGATTGGATTAATGGACCACCAAAAGAAGATTACAGAATGCATGATGCATGCTATCTCGCTCAGTCATTTTCTTTACGTAATGTTCAGGTACAGGTTTTGATAGGAGATCCATATCATTTTTCCTTACCCTTTAGTATGTGAAGGTCGCGATTAGTTTCCATAAAAAGAACAATTACCACTCTTCTCGCGTATGCATTTGATAAATCATCATCATTAGGCCTATATCTTGTTAATATCGATTTACAATTCAGGTATAGGTTTTTATAGCAATTTCATATCATTTTTCATTACATAAAAATATTCAGAAACCACTAAAATAGGATGAGGCAGCATCAGAAATTCATTGGTAGTTCAGGTACAGGTTTTGATAGGAGTTTCATATCATTTTTCCTTACCCTGTAGTATGTGAACGTCGCGATTAGTCTCGATAAAAAGAATAATAACCACTTCCTCTCGTTTATGCATTGTAAATCATCATCATTAGCCTATAGGCCTATCTTGTTGTTATCGATTTACAAATGCTAAAAAGCATATAAATTCCACGAAGGTGTTAGGGTTACTTACAATTTTTGAGTATTTGAGCCTGATTATTTTTTACATCGGAAATTTTCAACGGGGTGGGGGTGACTGTGGGAAGAGTTACTTTGGGGAGGGAATGACGCAAATGGCTTGCAACCTTTGAGATGTGTATCTTGTTTAAGTATATCGACTTAAAATTGCAGGTATAACGCATATGAGTTTCACACAGGTGTTAGCGCTACTTGCAGACAGTGCCACTAAAGCTGCTTTAAATCCTCCACAAATGAACACTAAATGAGGATTATAGGAGAATAATGGGAAATTATGCAAAATTATGCCAAATTTTGAAATAATTGGAGGTCTTCGTTTTTTGGATCTTAGGTATTCGTTTTTGTAGACACCATATAGGGTGTCTATAAAACGAAGACCCTTGAAAATTTCACAAACAGCGGCCCAAAAAAAAATCGTAATTTTGATTTTGTGACAGCCTGGCGTATTACCATCAAAATAAAAGAAAAAAATAGGGGTCTTCGCTTTTGGGTCTTCGGTCTTCGTTTTGTAGACACCCAACAGCGGCGGGCCGGTCCTACATAAATTGTGTACTTCCATTTTTTTTCTTTGTCAGCCCCACCTATCTTATTTTATAGCGGTGGATTCGAAATAGAAGGGGCAGGGAAAGAACTTCCAGAGACAGGGAAAAAATTGTTGGGGCTGAGGTAAGAAAAATGTATGGCTATGGCATGCCTTTAGATGGTCGGAAATGGTACTCTCAGACTTCAATTTGAATATAGTTTTCTTTCCCATTTTATTTTAGAATTTTGGGAAAAAAAATTGCACTCCAGGTTCTTCATGCCATTAGAAATTTCCACTCACCTGTGGTTGGTTTGAGGAGGTGAGCAGATTTTTAACACAGATACCTCTAAATTCTTGGAATTGCACTTTCAGATTAAAAAATAAGTTTTCAAAGTAGGTAGTGTTTCCAACAAGAAAATTAACATGCAGCCGAGCCTGCTGGTGCCGCAAACGGTTAGGTATCGCATCATATAATCTGTCTCTTATACACATCTGGTATTTTTCTTGATGCGATTATAATCTCACCCATCATCAGTACAAACAGTACGGATGATGGGTGAGAGACATGTTTCGGGTGTTCTCTCTCACCCATCATCAGTACCGTTTGTACTGATGATGGGTGAGAGAACACCCGAAACATGTTTACAATTAAATCCTTAGTTTGGTTCCATCATTAAGGATTTTAGTTCGGAAGACCTGCCAATTTGTTTGCTTAGGAAGTATGAGAAGATATCCCTACGCTTCATAAAAGCTAAATTGGATTATCATTTTTTACAGAATATATATATTTATGTATGTATGTATAGGTATATATAAATTAAATCAATATTAAACATTCTTACATTTTGAACCTCCAAACTATTTTGTAATTGAGTTGCAAAATGTAGTACGGTATACTATGCGTGGGAACGTACATGTGTGCGTGTGTAAAGCCGTAAACTTTATTATTCCTTTATAGACCTTCCGATTTATTTCCAATCTGTGGAGAATCGTGGAGTAACTAGGCCTATGGATGCTTCGTACATGAGATGCGCGATGCGATGTCGGCGACAGACAGAGTGCCAGGGATTTCATATCGATGATGCTGGATGTCAGCTTGAAGATGGAGTAAATGATGACAATAAACGACAATATGGCAAAATAACTTATCATCGTAATTAAGAGAAAAAATGACAAAGTTGATAGTACGGTATTTTAAATTCTTCATTCTAATTAATTTTGATTTTTAGACACCTCGTCTCTGTTTTAATAAGACTTAGACTACAGAGTTTGACGACTTATCAAATATAATTATATCAGAATGTCAGTCTTGTAAAGTTATAGAAGTAAAGTAAGTATACCGTCCTAGGCTGTAAATTTAATGATATATATTTATTAGATAATGTTCATAAAATAGGTCCAACATATATTCAAGATATTCTTAAAAAGTTTCAGCTTGGTCGTGTAGGTCTTAGGTCCTCTGATGATCCACTACGCCTTGTCGATTCCTTTACAAAAAGAGTTTTTGGCGAAAGTGCTTTTTCTGTGATTGGTCCAAAATTATGGAATAATCTCCCCTTATATCCGCCAGGCCCCCAGTGTGCAATCTTTTAAAAAACACATCTTTTTTCTAGAGAGTAGATTTTTAGTGGTTTTTACCTATACTTGACTGATTCATAATTTTATTACACATTATTATTGTGTTTTATTGTTGCTATGTTTTTATTGTTAACTAGCTTTTTGTAGGAAATTTTATTGAATTCCGGGCTTGTAATTTGTATTTGCTATTTCCATTAACTGATTTTGATTGTACTTAGGTCTACTTTTATATTTGTAAAAATGGGTTTTAATGTACTGCACTTCGATCTTCGGAATTTTTATTGAATGTTGTAATTTGTACTTGCAATTTTTATTGATCGATTTAAAATATTATACTTATTTTTATCTTTGTAATAATGGGTTTTGATGTACAGCGCTTTGATGTTTTTTTTTTTGTAAAGGCGCTATATAAATGTTTTTTATTAATAATAATAATAATAATAATAGTAATAATAGATAAAATATAAGTTAAACAATCTATAAATATTACGTTTCTTAGGAATTAAGAAAACTAGATAGGCCTACTAGAATATAAAATTTATAATAGGTTTATGCCTAAAAATTAGCAGTTGTATCTTAATTAATAAATTACGTATAGTTTAAATTTAAGTACGAAACTCAAACACATAAAATCAGCATGTTAAGGTGTACTAATGACTAGTCCAGGCTAAGTGTATTCAGCGGGATGTTGATAATAATAAGCCTATGTTGGATTTGTATCTTTATTAAAAGAAAAAAAAACTAAACTAACGCTTTAATTAGAGCGTGAGCCCCAAGATCACCCCACATGTTTAGGTTCCAAAGACCGAACTGTATATTAAGTTTGTTGTAATGTTTGAGGGCTAAGAGTACTATGTACTTATTAGCTGTAGAAAAATTCTCGTTTCGAACGATCGAATTTCTGTGCGATTTACGAATTTGTGTAACATTCTCAAAAGCATTAATTTAAAAAAAAAATTAATTGGCCTATTTGTGGCAAAGTAAAAATTCAATTATAAAAGAAAGATCAATACTACACGCAAGAAAAAAAAATCAAACAGTATAAGTAAACAGCAGAAATACAAAAAAAAAAAAAAAAACAAAAAAAAAACAGGAAGATTTCTTATCATTAATAATTTATAATGAAATGAATTGCTAATTATTTGCCTTATTTGGTAATGGTAAGGTGTAAAGGTTCCCCTTGATGTAACATACCATTCCTTATTAGGATTAGGATGATTCCCCTTTCTTTAAGCTTATGTAGAAGTGACCAGGACTAATGGACAGTTATTATCCGGACACCCTTCGGACAATCAATTCATTGATGCCTTCATCCTGAATACTCTTCAGGAGAATATAAGCATATTTAAAAACTGACAAGTATATTCATTGTTCGTCCTTTAAAAGCTAAAGGGGAGAAACGAGTTTACTACAAAAGAAATACACTAAAGAGTACAAAAGAGAAACCAACGGGACCTGATAGGTCACCGTCAGAAGTTTCAACCATTTGTACTCTACGGTACCAGTTCTGTAACCACCAAGGATAGCCCACGAAAGTCTATAAGAAGACTTATATCCAGTGGGGTCCTTCTGGTGGTGATTGGACAGTACACCGCGAGACAACCCCCTACTGTTTTCCGAAGAGTGTACTGCGTTCTTTAACGTGCACATGGGCCATAGATGCACACGGGACCAACGGCTTAAACGTCTCATTCGAAAGACGGTTCGCTATTGTAACTTGTATTTCAGCCCTCTAGCTGAAACACAAGGAGAGGCAGCGATGGGAATTGAACCGGGGACCTAGAGATCTCCACGGTTCAGCGCACACACAGTGGCTACCACCAGATTAGCCGACTAAGCTAAGCTGCTCTCTCTTTTATTTTTGATACCGGAGCTGCCTCCACCGTGCTAATTTCTGTATATTGGACTTTCTTTACATCATT
Organism: Anneissia japonica; assembly: GCF_011630105.1. Lineage (NCBI taxonomy): Eukaryota > Metazoa > Echinodermata > Crinoidea > Comatulida > Comatulidae > Anneissia > Anneissia japonica. The sequence continues at coordinate 407,909 of NW_022726429.1, forward strand.
TCCTGTTTCATTCAAGATTTGGATCGGATTCCCCAGAACCTTTTGTCTCGCCTGAACTTTAGTTTTGGACTCAGAAACAATCGCAATTCGCTAAATATATAGTGTGCACCATGTCGTCAAATCACGTGAGTAGTTTTTAAGTTAGTTTTAAGTTTTCCCATTTTCGAATCCCTTCATTTGTAATCCCCCATTTAAATAAATTATATTTATCCTTTGTAAAGTTAATAGAGATTCTTGTTGTTTGATTTATGGTTGAATTTATCTACCCGACTGAGCCGAGCCAACTGGAACCCGAGCCTCCACGACTTACTTAGTGATAATTGATAATCGAATCTGGCGGGATATATATATATATATATATATATATATATATATATATCAATGATATAGATAATATACAGGCTTGTACACAAAACTACTAAATCTGATATATTTGGCAGCGCCAGGCTTACTGCAGAGGCGTATCTAGAAGTCTTGACATTGGGGAGTCAAGACTTACAGACATAATCGCCCATACAAAATTAACAAGGAATAATGAAAATATTGATACAAACAGAATGTAAATATAAATATGCATATACATAAACGTGTAACTTCTAACTATGATTGACTTTATTAAAGCAATTAAGGTTTATGCATAGATAAATATGTACTTGATGAATCTGGCTTTCGTTAACTGCACGAATTAAGTATTGTATAAATGAATTTATATAACTCTAGTCGAGAATTTTGTGTAAAATTCACCCTATTTTGGACAGACATGCATTTAAACCGGTTAAAATATTTCAATCTATGGCAATCTTGTATATTTTCTAGACTATTCTAGCCAAGTTCATTTGGTGTGTTGCGAGGTGCCCTTAATATAATTCTTGACATCTGTATCTGAAGACTTTCTATGCTTAAAGATGTATTGTCCCATGCTAAATACCAAAACAATCATACAATTAAAAAAAATAAAAGTTATCAACTTGAACATAGAAATTAGTGTATTTAAAAAAATGTCTACCCATCAGTTTACAGCGAAAATGATAGAAACACTTCCAGTCACTGGAAGTGTTTTATTAAGTTTTTATTATAATGCTTTTGGTTTAAAAATCAGGGTACACAAGATGTGTATAAGAGACAGACGCTCAGAAAAAAAAAACAACTCTTGAATGCCAAAGTATGTGGCCGTATTTCTCTTAACAGAAACACTTTTCTCTTAAGATTTAAATATCGGACGGTAAAATGATTTATTTTTTAGCAATGTCGCCACGGGCCGGATTGAAATTGTTGGCGGGCCGGGGATTGAGTACCAGGGCTATACATCTTATATGGTATCATAATGTGTGTGTATGCACACAGGTATGTGTGTATGGCGTGTATGCATGTGTGTAGGCCTATGGATGTATGAATTTATAGATAATAAATTATATCTCAATCTCAATTCGAAAGAGCTGCTGATTACACCAACTGGTCTCACATCATAGGATAGCCATAATTACAGACTTCCCATGGTCTAAACCTCGCATGCGAAAATCAACAAGCTATAACCATGATGATGGTGATAATGAATTATAAAGTTAAAATGACAAAAAATATCCATTTTGTAAACCTTTGATTAAATTCATTAACTTTACAGTTACTATATATAATAACATGTTTACAGATGAAAGTAAAGGCTGAAACTACAAAGTTATAAGTTTTATACTAATAGGGCTTAATTAATTTAAAACCGATACAAAAATAATTTCTATGATGCAGTTAGTCTTTGGAACGATATAAAAGTCGACTGTTTTAATTAAATATACATATCTCTTGCACTAGAAATGATTAAAAAAAACAACTCCTTAATAACATTTTTTTTAAACCTCAATGATTTCTAAAATTAAGCACCTAAACATTGAGGATTGAATTTTCAATAATGCAATGTACAGTTGTAGTTTAATGTTATATATAACTCATATCAATAAAAATGAGTTTTTAGTTCAAATGCTTTAATAGTACTAAACACAAAATTATAGAACAAAATTTACAGGGCTTCTTACTATTCCCCAAAAATATCACATTGCAATGACTTCAAAGGCTTATTTAATCCATTTTAGAGTCTACTTATAATATGTAGGGAAAAAACAACAAATGATTGATGATTATTGGCTCTGCACAAACAACTGATATGACTGACGCTCGCTGCCACAACGATTAGCGCGCTCAACAATAACTAATGAAATTGAAAATACTGAGCATATAACAGCAAAAAGTTATCGGACCGGTGACTTCACGGCCATCAAGCTATAGGCTTCCTTTTCAAGTCAGACAGATCGGCTCAAAAATCGAGTCCAGTTCTCCTATTACATTCGTCTTCTCTGACATTGTGCCATTCTGAAACCAACATCTCTGCCTTCTATTAACCATGTTACGCTTCACTTACATCTATGTGGCTTTCAGTTTAATTTGTGGAGAACTTGGTAAGTCAAATAATAAAGTATAATACGTATTCCAAGTATTGAAATGCACGCCGTCGTGTTGGGATTAAATATTTCGACATTAATTATGTCATCCACGTCCAGTTGGTAAGTCAAGTTGATATAGATAATATACAGGCTTGTACACAAAACTACTAAATCTGATATATTTGGCAGCGCCAGGCTTACTGCAGAGGCGTATCTAGAAGTCTTGACATTGGGGAGTCAAGACTTACAGACATAATCGCACATACAAAATTAACAAGGAATAATGAAAATATTGATACAAACAGAATGTAAATATAAATATGCATATACATAAACGTGTAACTTCTAACTATGATTGACTTTATTAAAGCAATTAAGGTTTATGCATAGATAAATATGTACTTGATGAATCTGGCTTTCGTTAACTGCACGAATTAAGTATTGTATAAATGAATTTATATAACTCTAGTCGAGAATTTTGTGTAAAATTCACCCTATTTTGGACAGACATGCATTTAAACCGGTTAAAATATTTCAATCTATGGCAATCTTGTATATTTTCTAGACTATTCTAGCCAAGTTCATTTGGTGTGTTGCGAGGTGCCCTTAATATAATTCTTGACATCTGTATCTGAAGACTTTCTATGCTTAAAGATGTATTGTCCCATGCTAAATACCAAAACAATCATACAATTAAAAAAAATAAAAGTTATCAACTTGAACATAGAAATTAGTGTATTTAAAAAAATGTCTACCCATCAGTTTACAGCGAAAATGATAGAAACACTTCCAGTCACTGGAAGTGTTTTATTAAGTTTTTATTATAATGCTTTTGGTTTGAAAATCAGGGTACACATTTTTTAAATTCAATAATTTTTATGCACAAGTTAATAATTTGTATGCTATTGCAATATGAGCAAGTTTATTTCAAAATTATTATTTTTTAATGATTTTTTGACATTAGCAAGGGACAATAGATCTTTAAGATATCAGATTCAGCACCAAGCAATACTGCACATGCATAGTATATATATAGTATGGCAAGTGATTCCCATAAAACATCACCATAGTATAATCTTTTATAATAGTTTTTGTTATTAATTATTGAATATAGCCAATCAGCGTATGACCTTTCTTTATAACATTTTCGATATGTTTATGTTTAAATTTGTAGATATAACACATCCTAAATATGAATAGTTTTCGGCCTCATTGATTATCAAGTTCCAAACTTCCATATTTTTTGCTTGTTTATCCTTATACCAATAACTAGAACTTTGGATTTTTCCTGATTTAACTCAAGTTTAAACTTGGTACTACATTTTTCTGCAAAGTTAAGCACTGTCGTTTGCCAATAGGTCAACGTTGTCTGTCCAAAATAGACAGCCGATGTGAAATGCCCAAGCTGCTACTTTTTATCATTTTAGGAAGGTCGTTCATGTATATTGAAAACTATATGGGATATAAGACACATCTTTGTTTTACACAATCAGTAACCTAAAAAAATCCTTTTGAATATTATTAAAAGTAACCTTTAGCGGTAATCTTTTCTGAAACCACGATGGATTTCCGTAAGATAATTTTTCATTCACAAATGTTATTGAACTTGAGATGATTTTATTAAATATTTTAGCAATACATGAGGTAAGGGTAATAGACCTACCATAGTTTTCAAGATAATTTCTATCTCCTTTCTTAAAGATGGGAATAATCAGGCCTGTGTTCCATTCATCTGGCACTGATGAGAATTCAATGATACAAGTAAATAATCTGTGCAGTGAATTATATATACCATTAATTTCGGTTTTCTGAAATTCATTTGTGATAGTGTCGATCCCGGGTGACTTGTTTTTACAAAGGTTATTGCTGAAATGACGTCTTTAACTCAGATTTCCAAATCACTGAAACTGTTTTCCTCATTTTACCAAGGATCTTTCCAAGATTACCACATAGAAGTTGGAGCATTGTAATTTTCTGGTTTCTAATTCTCAAAGACACCTTCAATTTCAGTTTGGAAAGTATACCAATTGTGTTCTCTTTTAATATCCCAGATTGTTTTTTTATATTTACTTTTGATTAATCATGCCTTAAATTTAAAAGATGGTTTAAACGTTATGAACAAAACATTGTGGTCACTTCCGATATGATATTCTCTATTTTCATGAACAATCATTTATTTGATATGGATGTTGGTGTTACTCAGAGGCGTATCTAGTGGTATTCGTAGAGGGAGGGGCGCATGCCCCTCATAAAATTACCACCACTGTCGCCCCCAAAATATCACGGTCAAGCAGTTAAAAATTTCCTTAAAATCAACTTATTTTGCGAATTAGCGCCCCTCACCTGACCATCGAACACTCCCCCCCCCCCACTTCACCTTCGCGCCGGCCCAGGCGCGTCGGAAGCACTTTTTATTGGTCCGGCCAAATGCGACGATCAAATAGTATTGTTAAAATTAAAATACAAGCTTGTTCAAGTAGATATTTGTGAAAACAAAGGAATTTCTACTCATTATTGAACGGATAGAATTGACGGCAAATCAACGCACATGATGGGGAATTCAAGATTTCGTTCCTCACGAATTTTATTTAACCACGAAGTTCCACACTTGACAACTTATCCAGGCCTACGCCTCAACATAGAACTATGCTAAATACAACCACTAACCACGAAATCAAAAAGATATTTTTCTAGGCCTAGATATTCAATTATCACGAAGTGAATACAATTTTAATTACATTCAAATACATTACCCACGTCTTCATAAGTAAGTAAGTATTGATTGGGAAATTACAGTAGGGGCCTACCTTTATATCGTTGGCACACACAAAGGTGATGCATCCACATTGTACAACTTTATAAAAGAACAAACAAAATTATAAACAAAGAATTAAACTATTAACTTAATCAAAAAAAAAAAAAAGCATAAAGTCCTCACTCTTACAAATTGAAATTGGCAATTAAAAGTACGTAGTACTACTCCAGACAAAGAGAGAGGGGTCACCAACCAGGTGACTATAGAGCAGAATTTATTTATTTATTTATTCATTTATTTTGTTTCTTTTTACTACAATGTTTGGCCTGTAGTATTCTGTATTCAGCAATTCTTATTTAAATTCATAACAACACAAACCTCCAAACTGTTTTAGTCGGGTCGAGCGCAAAGAACATCGAGGAGGAAGACCACGCTGTACATAGACCACGTGATCCACTACGGAGAATGGGAGCAAGGAGTAATCAACCTTGCATAGAATAATAATGCGTGTTTTTTTTTGTAAATATTTAATCATCACAAATAAAGTAAGTCAAAACAAATACCAGTATTGTTAATTATATATTCAAAGATATTTTTCCACGTCGGCACTAACCTAAACAACATTGACCGTTGATTAGAGAGAAAGACCATGCTGTTCTATGTAGTGAGCACGTGATCCACTCCACTGTACTAAGTGCTATGGATGTTTTAATATAAAGATATTGTAATATTGAAGATTGAAATACATACTAACTTAAATTACGTTTTAACAAACAGTAATTATAATTTAATTTAACACCTATTTACGAACAACAAACCTCCGTGGTTCATGCGACCCAATTCGGGGTTTCCCCATGAGCGTTGAATTGACGTCGATTCGATCGCGTGTTTAATAGAGCAACATACTATACCTCCATGAACATACATGTACTAAGTATACGCCTAGCAGTAGTATGGGTTTCGAATTAACGTTACCACGAAGACGTTAATTGATATTTTTTGTCTTATCTAATGCTGCAAGCCGATGGAAAACCCTTTTTAATAAACTATGTCCTTAATAGGCCTAATTTTTAGATTGTATTTACTTAAATAATATACCAAGTTGTATATATTTAACTAAATTTGTGATACTTAAAGAAATACAATAGAAATTAGAATGCTCCATGAGTGAATTTAGTAATAAAACCTAATATATCAGGCCCATCATTCCTGATGATGACATAATTAATGTCGGAAATATTGAATCCCGAGAAGATGGCGTGCATTTCAATAAATTAGGCCTACTTAATACAATAAAAAAATAAGTGAACTTATTTTCATTATTAGGTTGTATTATTATTGTTATTAAATGTACTATAATACTTACTACACTTACGTGAAAAATAAATACAGGTATTATAAGATTGTATTTACTGTACTGAAATAAATACAACCTAACCAGATTGTATATATTGATGTACTATGATACTTAAAAGAAATACAATAAACAGAAATGATGATGCTTAATGGTAAATTTAGTATTAGTAAAATAAATACGGATAAATACAACCTAATAAATAAATAGCCTAGTTAAAAAAAATACAACAGAAATTAGTATGCTCTATGATGAGTGAATTTAGTAATGAATGCAACCTAATAAATTAGGCCTAGGTGTAATAAAAAACTAAGTGAACTTATTTTATCATTAGGTAGTATTATTAATGTTATTAAATGTACTATAATACTTAGGCCTAATACATTTACGTAAATAAATACAGTAAATAAAAATAATAAAAAATATTAAATTGTATTTACTGTACTTAAATAAATAATGATGATGCTCTATGGTAAATTATATACAACCTAATAAATAATTAGCCTAGTTAATACAGTGAAGAAATAACTGATACTGTACTTCGCTAATTATGCTATGAACACCAGAAATTACCATATGAGTAGGATTAACTGGGTGTGTAATGTCTATGTCTTAACCAACACCCCTATTCTGAAATGGATCATTCCTTTGTTAATGACATTTAT
>NW_022726429.1:415416-448169 GCF_011630105.1 Anneissia japonica
GCCTAAAAATATACTATGCTTGTGGTAGTAGTACTGAATTATTTCTTAGCAGTTTTAAATATTCAGTTAATACTTGCTTTATTAAAGATTCAGTCAAATAACGTACCAGATGATGAACTTATATTAAAAACAGCTGTTTTAACATACATTAATGTTTAATTGTTTATTTTCGTTTTTTATTTATTTCACAAAGTCACATTCATATCTATGTACAGTATTATGATTACAATAGATAATTTAAAGTATGTTTAAAAAAATTAATGAAAATATGAAAATGAGATGTAAGGAGTTAATTGGAAGCAAAGCTTTTACCATTTAACTCTCTTAAATAATAATATAATTAATTCTTAATCTAGGCCTATGAACAGTTTAGATGTAAATCCATCCCCCGCTGGACACCTTCCCGGTATTTCTGAGTCGAGGTTTCGGGACCTTAATAAAGATTGTTTTAGTACTGTACAAGTGAATTGATGGAATTAATCTAATCTTCTAGTCATCTAAAGGTAAAACTATCCCCACCGGGCACCATCCCGGTATTTCTGAGTAAAGGTTTCGGGCCTTAATAAAAGATTGCTAGTACTGGTACTGTACAAGTAAAATGTTTTACTAGAATCAATCTAATCTTCTAGTCATCTAAAGGTAAAATTATCCTCCACCGGGAAATCATCCCGGTATTTCTGAGTCTAGGTTTCAGGGCCGGAAGATTATTATTTACGTGGTGAATCAAATCATTTTTTTTACGTTGCAGTTAACTTATTTGATCCGTATAAATGACATTTGGATAGATTTATTATAATAAGCATAACACTCCATTATACTTGCCCAAAGTTGTAATCTGTATTATTTGGTTTGTTTTTGTTGTGAGACTGTACTATTGTGATGCATGTGGTTCCCGAATAATGACCAATTTTGTGTCGACCATTGTTTTTCTAAATTATTGAGGGTTGGCTTGCGCTTCATAACCACTAGGGAAAGGCGCAATATAAATACCCAGTACCAGTACATCATTAATTATATTACATTCATTCAGGTAAAAAAAAAAAACACCCTATAAATAAAACAAAGGAAAATTATAATTAAAATTTAGGTCTGAGAGTGCCATTTCCGGCAATCTAGAGGTGTCATAATCATAAATTTTCCCTCAGCCCCAACCATGGTGGGGCTTCATGAGGTGATTTTGTTTCCCAAAGTGTGCAAGTCCCTCCCTGTCTTCCCTCTCTATTTTGCTTTCCTGGAGCCGCCACTGATAATGATAAATTAAGTAAATCACCGTTATGTTTGTGAAATCAAAATGTTAGCTAATGTTTTGTGTGCTCCCTATCTCCCTAGTATTGTTTGATCGTGAATTAGACGGTATTATTTCCACTCACAAAAGTGTAGTCGCAATTTACTTGCACAAAAGTGAAATTCAAAAAGAGGAGAAAAGTAAACACCTCTTGATTGATCTTAAAAGTGCTGTACATACAAAATTAATTATTGTTTTAAGTTTATCTTATTTGTTTTTCATGGTTCGAATTTTGAATACGTCACAAGCTAATCAGTAGATAATAAATCATTATTTTTATGAATGTTAGTTTGCACGAGATATATAATTATGACTAAAAGGATAATTTAAAAAACTTTTATGGTGAGTATTTCAGTGGCAGATTCAAGGGACCCAGCCGACACACCATCCCTATATTTTTCCCCCGAAATTTAAAAGTAGAGAAAAATAACAATTATATTCAAATTCAGTCTGAGAGTGCCATTTCCGACCAACTAGAGGTGCCATAATCATAAATTTTCTTACCTCAGCCCCAACCATGGTAGGACTGACGTGGTCACACTCTCCATCTGTAAAAGTCCCTCTCTGGGCCCAGCTCTATTTCAAATTACTGTATCCGCCACTGGATATTTTGAAAATTTCGTATGGAAATAAATGTTAATTGCATTGCTTAAAATCAATTAAAAGGCTATAGGCGGCAGAGCATATTCGGATTTTTGTGATCACACTTTAAATTATTCCATAAGATTGAACCTTTATATGAAATGCTCGTCTAATACATTCGGTTTTGGGTTTTGGGATAAACAGATTTGGATTACCATGACGAAAATTATAATTGGGATTATTGTATTGAACTAAATTTTTCAGGTATGTTGGTGATCTTTCAGTTTAAATTTTAAATACGATAATTAAGCATTCAAGTTCGTTTCTTTTTGTTAAAGATATCCAGTTTGCTGAATTCAGTCCCAAATTAGACCACATGTAATTCTTACTGTCCTATTTGGAATGTTTGTAATTTTTTCATGAATGTTAATCCGCAGTTTCCCCATACCGAAATACAATATGTTAAATGAGATATAATAATGGCATTAGCAATATTTATTAGAATTCCTTTTGGGAACATACTACGACATATAATTAACATATGAAGGCCTTTTAGAACCTTTCCTCTGATGCGGGTAATGTGAGATTCCCATGTCAAATTTTCATCAAGTATAATTCCAAGATGCTTTGCATTATGCACTCTTGGAACGGGGTTGCTATTATCTGAACAGTAGAATTCAAGTCACTATTGTGGGCAAGTCTTTGTCTTGAGCCCAGTACTATGAATTCGGATTTAGTTACATTGAGACTTAACTTATTTGATTTCAGCCATGTATATATACATTCAAGATCTTTGTTTATCGTTTCTATAATTTCATTTTAATTATTAGATGCATAATACACAATCGTATCGTCGGCATACATGCTGACTTTGCATTTATTTATCGCACTGGGAAGATCGTTTATATAAACGAGAAAAGCGGGGGGGGGGGGCGATTATCGACCCTTGAGGGACGCCGCATTTAATAGTTTGGGAATTGGATTTAGTAATACCTATTTCGGTGAATTGAAGTCTTTCAGATAAATAGCTTCGAAACCACTTTAGTGCATAATTACTAAGGCCGTACATTTTTAATTTTACAGAATGGAAACAAAAAACTGATACAAATAAACAGATACAAATAATTTAAATAGTCACAATAAAGATAACAAAACTTACTCTAGTAGGCCTATATGAAAAATACATTTGATCTTCTTTTTATATACTTCTACACTATTATGAAATACATCTATGGAATTATCTTCTTTGCTAAGATTGTTATATAATCTAGGTAATCTATTGATTAAACCATTTTTAGTACAATATTATAAACATATATGTATGGGTGATATTTTCTCACCAGTATTCTTGAAAATGATCAAATAGATCGAAACGTTGAATCTCAAAATGTCTCTGTCTCTTTTCGGAGTTACTGTCTTTTTGTTTTATTTAAGACTAATTAGTGGATCCTCTGGTTTTAAAGAAGAGATTGCTTCAAAGAACGTACAATTTGGCTTACAAACGAATTGAGTTGTAAATTATTGGTCCGGCCAAAACCAGATTAGCCGGACCGCTTCCGACGCCCTTGCATCAGCATCCGCATTTCAAGACTTCTAGATACGCTATTGGTGTTAATTGACACTAAAATATAATCAGTTGTTGTTAAAAGATTGTTTTGTTTGTCAACTTGGCAAAATAATTTATCTTGCCATGACGACATGTACTTTTTGTGAAGCCAATTTGGTAAGATAATCCATCTCGCCATGAAAACATATAATTTTAATTATGTCGACTTGGCAAAATAATCTATATGGTCATGACGACATGTGCTTTTCTATGGCAACTTTTAAAAGTTGATAGGTCGACATGGCAGGAAACCTATCTGTGCATGTCGACATGATATGGATGTTATGTCGACTTGACAGGATAATTTGACAAGATAAATTATCGTGACAAGTCGTCAAGTATAGGATGGCACTTAGGTGCTTCCGTACTATACTCGCAGGGAGTATAGATTAATGCTACAACATTCTTAAGACTGATGGACTTAGCTGCAACCACTACGCCAATTTCCCTAGCATTTTCATGTAGCCCCTTAATTATTTGTCTTACAGATGTTACATCATCCAGATAAGCTTTTATGTATCTATCTATTTATTGATAATTTTAGAAAATGTTACAAAAGTTTTTGAATTTTGGGGATGCATTTTTTCTTAAAATTTCTCTTTCGTAAACTAGCAAAATCACCAAGGATATATAACTAACATGAATATTTTAGTATTGTTTGTAAACAGGCCCGTACGTATGATTTTTGTTGGGTGGGTGCGAATTTGTGGGAAGTGGACCAAGATTTGGGGGGGGGGGTGCTAAAACAATCCGCCACTGGTTTTGAGAGCAAACACTATTCAGTGTTCTTATTTTCAAATGTTCTGTAGTCTATCAAAAATGTTGATGGACTAACGATGAATATCAACTTTGATATGTTAAGGAGACTGATCTATACAAAATTAAATCAATCAAATTAAAAAACACCGTGGAAATGTCATTAATTATACTACGGGTTAACGCTCGTTAATATGATTAAAATTTTAAGAATCGTAAATAAATGGAGGTCGGAGTAAAATAAATCCCTAAAATTGAACATACACATAGCCTAGATGTGAAACGTGCCGCTTCCAACCACGTGGTGTTTCAGATTTTCACCGCATATGTCAATAGACTACCGTATGTAAAATTATAGAACAAGGTAAATAAAACATTAATAAATTTAAACATAAAAGAAATAAATGTAGGTCTAGCGCACAATGAAAAAGCCTATATTATTAGGTATTGAAAATACTACATTTTTACCACAAAAAATGAGATGGGTAGACGTCAAAAATATAAAAAATCGGGAATTCATAAAATATGAACAGGGTAGGGAACAGGGTAGAGAAAGCAATAAATCACTTTGTTGTTTTTGAGCGAATACGTCCACACTCTTCCGGGTCAGATAGGCATTTTAACATACTTCATGGGACTTCCACAGATGGAGGGTCTATGCTACCTCAGCTCCACATGGTTATGGCTGAGGTAAGACATTTATGATTATGGCACCTCTGGATGGTCGGAAATGGCACTCTTAGAATTTTCTTTTTTTCTCATTTTTTTTTCAAATTTTAAAAACTTTAGGGGGCCGGGCCTGCTGGACCCCCTTGAATCCGCCACTGGAATGTTATCAAAGACGTGAAAGGGGCTAAAAACATCAGTGATCCATGGCATTATGTGTTTCTGATCTGGTCCAAATGCTAAGCAAGAAAATGACATTGAGTACATGAAACACGACTATTTTGACAGTGGTCTTACAGTGAATGAAGCGAAATGTGATTTCGAGGTTAAGCGCATTGAGTTTTTTGGTCTTGTATCGCCAGACCCAATAAAACGACGCTACCCGAAATACTCAGCCACCAAAGAATGCATCTGAAGTCCGAAATCTTCTTGGAAAGACAACTATTGATCACGATTCATTAAAGGTTTTGATACGATAACCGAGCTTCTAAGACGCCTTACCAGAAATGGAGTTAAGTGGGAATGATCCAAAGACCAGACATGTGCATTTGAGAAGTTAAAACAGAAACTGACTGGTGATACGTTGGTGAGTTTTTACGATCCTGAAAAGGCGATTGATGTTATAGCAGACGCGCGCAGCTAGGACAAGAGGGTTGAGTACTTACGCAAGCAGATCGCTGAAGGAAATTGAAAAGGAAAAAGATCCATTCGAAATAAATAGTGTCCGAGAACCAAAGTAGACGGGACACTGACACTCCAATGTCTACTACACGTCCAACAAATGTTCGGAAGCCACCAAAGTACTTGGATGGCTATGTTTTTTAAATAATCAACATAAACAATCAATGAGCTATTTTAGTCTCAGTTGACATCTAATAAATATAAAATAGATGTAATTAATATCAATGAATGGTTAACATTTCTTTCATCTTAAATAGATATTAAACGGACCTTATGGAATGTTTCAATGCAAGTGAGCCCTTAAGGAATATGTTCATTATCAAGGTTTACATTTGTTACTAATTATTTATTTGTTTTATACGTGGTGAGGATGTAGTGTCCTTCACGTACGTAATATAAACGCGTGCATATAATTCTGATGTGACTGAGATCGCGATTAACGAACTACAAATATAAATGAATATATAATAATCAGTTGAAAATAAGTACAGACATAAACAGTTGTGTTATTACTCAGTGGTGTCAATTTGAGTTATTTACATGTTTAAATAAAACCATATAAATGCCAATCCCTATTATGGTATAAAATTGTAAACAATAAAATGCTCCCCATGAACCCCACCAGAGAAGTTTGTCCTGGGCGCTTGAACCACAGGGTAGGGAACCCGGTTCACTGAAACGCCGGTAGTTTGGTTTTTTTTATATAGGCCTTATCAATATTATTACATATGTACACACTTTATACTTAAAGTTATCATTTGTTATAATGTCAATGATATATATATATATATACACCACTGTATATATATTAGCTACCAATCTGGCCTTATCACAGACTCACTTTGTGAGAGCGTATATCAGTTGTACGTTAAAGTGTAATCAGGATAGCTGCAGAATATGTGAATACCAAGAGTTCTCTGTAGATTGCAGTAGAGGTATGACGCTCGCCATGTCAACGGGAGGTCGCAGGTTCGAATCCCGCCAAAACCATTTTTCACACAACTCTTAAGGAACTTGCCTGATATGTTTATAAAATCATTTGTTGCTAAAATTTGCTTATCATTTCCCTTTATATAAATGGCAGATATATAATTGAATATAGGCCTACATAATTATATATAACTGAACCTAATTTGTATGTTATTATTAATAGATATACTATACAATAATGTATAGCAATCAAATAGGACTATAATTGTGACTGTTGATAATGATAATTATGATTAAATTTTCATGAATCCCTCTTTCAGGCGAATCTAAGTACACTGCCAGAGTTGGTGATGAACGACATACCTGGTTAAATCTGAAACATACCTGTGAATCATCAAGTGGGTACCTTGCAAGCATCACAACAGCCGATGAACTAGCTGCTGTCCTTGAGTACATGAATGACTTTCCAGTCGGTTTCTATGCGATCGGATTATCACTCCAGGCGGGGTATGATCGGCATGTAGATGGAAACTGGAAGTGGGAAACTGGAGAGGCTTTTGATTCTTCTATTATTACATGGGGTCCATCGCAACCTGATGGAGGGACTAGTAAATTTTTAGGGGTTCGGGTTAAGATCGATGATGGTTACAAAGGCCTATATGACCTGACTGCTACCACTAGAATTATTGATAGATATATTTGTGAATTTGGTAAGTGGTAGGCTACTAAGTGTTGTGAATAGAAATAAATTAAACATATATTTAATAATATTAATTGATTATCTTGATTAGTTTAGTTGGTGAATTGGCGGGAATGTACGTAAATAACTACGATAACTTTAAATTGAAATATTATTGAAATGGAAATTTATTCATTTAAAAAAAAAATAATTCAACATGTTTCAAATAATTACTATCAATTTAATAGGCTCACTTGAAGTATTTTAATTCGAAGTGAATTCGCTCCACAACGAAATAAAGATGTTTGGCCTATATTAAGCCCGGCTCAACGTTAAGCCCGGTTTAACTTTGCCACCTAGTTCAGACTGGCAGGGGGATAAACCCGGTGAGTTGAGCCGGGTTTATCCACCTAGTCTGAACTGGGCATTAAATAGGCCTTTTTTCCATGAATCATCGATGAACCTTTAAAAATAAAAATTGGTCGGGGTCCTCCTCCAAGAAAATGTTGATTCCTAGATGGCGGGAAATGAGCTTTCCCGACTTCTAATTTTCTTATTGTATCAAAAAAAAAAATAAAAATATCAGCTCACGGGTCCTGAAATTCTAGAATTCTTTTTATTGCCAATGGAAGGAGGTCAGGACCCCTGATTCCCCAGATCCGCCAATAATTGCGAGAAAATCTAACTCGGTCAGGGACTGGATAAACACTCTATTTCCCCTCCCTCTCCCCTCTTTCTTTTCTTGCATTTCTTTCCGATCATACAAGAATCTCCATAGACATTATATATGTTCTGCCAAAAAGTGGAGGGCCCGGGCCCCCGGTTACGCCGGCCATGCAATTGGATAACTAAACTTAAGACCCACACCCATGGCGTGAACAAAGATCTAGACTTTCTATCTGGCTTTTAGCTTTACATTCCACCTTTAATATAAGTAATTGTTCACCCATTTGACTGTCTCTGATTGCTTTTGTTCCTTGGTTGGTTGGTTTCCCCTTCGCTTTGCCCGTTATTCCATTTTCTCCCGCCTTATGTTCGTGCGCCTTTTGCGTCCCATATTTTATGTCCGCTCACCAATATTCCACTCCGACCCCTTGCTTTTTACCGGTTATTTGGTTGATCGCTCCAGCATTTTGTTTTCCCCTGTTCTTTTGTTCTTACATTTGTCAGTGATTTGCATGACCATTTAGTGTTAAATATACGAAAGTTGTTTTGTACATTAGTGATACGTTTGTCAACCCTGAAGAAGATAGCAGAAGCTCTTGACATATTGGTTGCTAATACATTTATGTTCCAAGAGGTCACTTACTATCGTTTTATACACATCTCTCATCCTTCCTAAGCAAACAAATTGGCAGGTCTTCCGAACTAAAATCCTTAATGATGGAACCAAACGGACGCAAACTGATGAGAAATACAACACATTTTAATTGTAAACATGTTTCGGGTCTTCTCTCTCACCCATCATCAGTACAAACAGTACGGATGATGGGTGAGAGACATGTTTCGGGTGTTCTCTCTCACCCATCATCAGTACCGTTTGTACTGATGATGGGTGAGAGAACACCCGAAACATGTTTACAATTAAATCCTTAGTTTGGTTCCATCATTAAGGATTTTAGTTCGGAAGACCTGCCAATTTGTTTGCTTAGGAAGTATGAGAAGATATCCCTACGCTTCATAAAAGCTAAATTGGATTATCATTTTTTACAGAATATATATATTTATGTATGTATGTATAGGTATATATAAATTAAATCAATATTAAACATTCTTACATTTTGAACCTCCAAACTATTTTGTAATTGAGTTGCAAAATGTAGTACGGTATACTATGCGTGGGAACGTACATGTGTGCGTGTGTAAAGCCGTAAACTTTATTATTCCTTTATAGACCTTCCGATTTATTTCCAATCTGTGGAGAATCGTGGAGTAACTAGGCCTATGGATGCTTCGTACATGAGATGCGCGATGCGATGTCGGCGACAGACAGAGTGCCAGGGATTTCATATCGATGATGCTGGATGTCAGCTTGAAGATGGAGTAAATGATGACAATAAACGACAATATAGCAAAATAACTTATCCTCGTAGTGAATAGAAAAATAGGTAGCTGAGGGTACATGTAGCTACTGAATGTTGTTTTTGTGTTTATTTTGTTGGTATACCATATTTTAATGTATTACTATCGTTAATGTTGTTTTAAATTTCAACCGAATAAAGGACACTTTAATCTTGATTATCGTTTAAATTTCTGTGATGAAGGTGAGGTCTGCTTCGGGATAGTGAAAAAAAAACCCATTTTATTTTTTGTTTTTTGTTTCTCCACTTATCCTCGTCGTGAATAGAAAAATAGGTAGCTGAGGGTACATGTAGCTACTGAATGTTGTTTTTGTGTTTATTTTGTTGGTATACCATGTTTTAATGTATTACTATTGTTAATGTTGTTTTAAATTTCAACCGAATAAAGGACACTTTAATCTTGATTATCGTTTAAATTTCTGTGATGAAGGTGAGGTCTGCTTCGGGATAGTGAAAAAAAAAACCCATTTTATTTTTTGTTTATTAAATAGTACTAATTTCAACAGAAATTTTAAAATAACTTGTATTTATGATGTCTTTATAAGCAATGATTTATGAACAAGAGGAAAAACATGCATGCATATTGTTTTCGAAAAAAGTCAACTTAATAATACAAATTTAAAAGCAAAACTTTTTATTTTCATTTTCGCCTTTTCGTCTGGCTTTAAATATAACACAATTTAGAAATTATAAGTTTCCATAAAATATGCAGGTACATAAACATTCTATCATTCTAATCATGTCTATGAATTGACAACTTAGGCTACTTTAAAAAATGAAACCAATAACTTAGCATGAGATTTTTTTGGTGGGGTTAATGGTGGAGGTTCTTCAAATAGTTTCGTTTACTTTATTGTGAAATTATGTTTTGGGGTGTTGCGCCAGATATTTTGTCCATTTCTTTGCAGCTTCTTGACTTTTTTGTTTGCCATAGTTATGGAATGGAATTCTATGTGTATTGGTGAGGCAGAATTTAAACATACATCCCACAAAGTTCCTGCACTGCTGTATAATTGAATTTCAAAGTACGGTACTGAGTTGTGTTTGATCTGTTTACTGGAGGTACATTACAAAATGTAGGCTTCCATGTCTTTGTTTTCAGTTTAACCTGAAATGATAAAGTATAGAATGCAAGAATTAATTATTGACAACGAAAATTAAGTGAAACATGAAAGTGACAAGATTTATATTTAGATTTCTTTGTATTTTAATATTTAATTATTGTTTTTAAAGAGTACTTAATAAATTTATATTAATTACGGTAATAAATATTAGTTATAGTAAATTTCAAATAATAAAAATATAAATATGAAATAAATAATTCGTTTATATACATTTTTAATTTTTAAATGTATTATGTTATTGTTAATAAAATAAATATTAACTATTTATAATTGTGTATAATTACTTATATATGTGTTCATATCTATATTATTTATTTACAGTACCGGTACTATAATTTATTTTAAATTTACTAATCAATTAATATTTAGTTAGGATAGTAAGTTTAAAATATATATAATTCATATAATTATTTTGTTAACATATGTTTAATTTTTTTTGTAAATACATTATTGATTATTATTATTTATAACATATTTATTACTATAGACCTCTAACATGTCCAGACGCAGGCAAATACAAAATTACAGAGGGCGCTATTTTAGGTGAACCGATAAGACTAAGATAAGATTTATTGGTTCTCTCTTTTATAACAGAGGAACACTCTCGCGCAGGAGAGGTTCGACCTGTACAACAGTTACAAAACAACAACTGACAACATATAAAAATGAATTATTGAAAAGATAAATGAGTAAAGAAAAAATACTGGACAAACAAAACAAATACTCTCATTATTCTGTAGTAATTAAGGAATAACTTAATGTCAAAAAAAAAAAGAAAATGAGAATTCAATTACAGAATATAAAGTAAATAAATAAATTAAATGACAAAAAATATAAGTTTATAATTACAGTAAATAACGTAAAAATTAAATATTGGTGGTAATGTTTTTCATTAGTTCAGTTCTTTCAGTCATTGCTTTTATTAAATATGTTTTACAATGGTTATCACATATGTTACAAATTTCAATATTCTGGTATGCATCAACAACTTTATCTAAAAGTAAGTGGTGCCTAAATTCACATGAACCTTCTAAGAAAATGTCCCAAAAGTACCTATTAATTTTACACAAGTCAGTTTTCAAATTTTCAAAACATGCATTTCTAATAGAGACCTTCACAATCAAACAATCAACCTTCACAATCAAATAGAAAATGGTCGACCGTTTCTAATTCTCTTTTTTTGCAAATAATAACCGATATAATACGAATAATATACATGCCGACTCATCCCTCGCGAGTCGCGGACTAAAGCAGTGTTCGCTGCTTGTGGAACATGAAATTGCCTGTGGTGTGAAAGCTACGGTATAATACTGTAGTTCGTAGGCCAAAATCTCTTGATTTGGTCAAGAGAGTGTCGACACAGTGATAATTAATGGACTAATGTTTAGTATTGTAATTACTGTATAATATCCCTATGCCTAGACACATTTTACGTACAGCATGTTTTTTGTATAAAAGCAGGTTGAATCTCGTCAGTTATTTGAGTACTGAAGTAATGAGTCAGAAGAAAATTCTATGTACGGTATTGTTATAATGTTGATTTCTCACAAACATTTCGTTCATATTCCATATAAATAAAAGTAATAGGCATAAATTTATAATTTATATAGCAATAAACATTGATTATTATATGTCGTACTGTTTATATTAAAGCCTGTCTACCCAATTAAAAAAATTGAATACCGTAGCTTATTTAAAACGATCGAAATCAGATGGAAGTAAAAAAAACTTTCACTTAATTAACAGAAAAAAAATAATTAAATCTTTGTATGTAAAAATATACAGCAAATACATTCACTGTCTGTTAATTGACAGGAATTTCTCATAAAAATATTTAATTACAAAATTGTAAGTTAGCAACTGTGTCCAAAGTACTGGTAATTTGTATAGGAGCATTTCTAAACGTCTATATCCTTCAGAATCAGTACTATTATAGGGGAATACAATTGCTACAACCCATGTCATATCTAGGATACCACTGTAGGTCTACTTAAATTCCAGATCATATCAAACATAGCTCCGTTGAATCATATAAAACGTTTTTGAAAACTCACCTTTTTTCGACTGTTTAATTTTTGCTGGATGATGGTTAATTGTAGTTTTCAGTTGTGGTCTCACCTTTTCCTTACTCAAGGTAACGTCGTTGTTCCGGCAGCACACAGTGGAGGAAAGAAAGGAAATTTAAATTTAAATCACGATAAAGACAGTCCCAAGATTGATTGCATTATTGGCTTGCTAAAAAGAATCACATGATATTGTTTTAAAGAAATAAATAAACATCGAGGGGCGCTTAATCAAATTAGGAGGGACACTTACTCAAACGGGGCAGGTTGAGATAGTTTTCATGTTAGGTGGGCGCTTATTCAAACGGGGCGCTTATTCGCGTGAGTACGGAACATGGGCCCTAGTATTTTATTGTTAAGAGCTTTGAAGTTTATATACTGGTAAGTACTGGTACAGTAATGGGTATTTATATAGCGCCTTTCCCTTGCGGTTACGAAAACAAAGACCTCTATTATGACAATTAAACATAAAAAAGAATGTGCAGAAGAGTGACAGTTAGACAAACAAGTACCTCGTACCTAGATTAAGATAAGATATAAGATAAGAAAAGAAAAAACCTTCATTAATCCCGTTTGGGAAATTCTTTGCTCGCACTGACAAACTTATATGAAAATACAATACAATACAGCTTATATTACATAATTTGAAATATCTCTTGTCAATTGGAAGATTATTCCAAAGTTTAAAAGCATAACCATTGAATGAAAACCTCCAAAATTGTTGGTTGTAAAGAGGTATAATGAAACATACAAACGATGAGAGACGTGTCGATACTTGGTTAAAAAAAAATTGTTAAATATATTTTGTAGAAATCATATAGTCTTGGTCATGGCATGGTCCTCCATTTATATAGCGCATACTACAATGCAATATCTCTATAGGCCTTCAAATCCAGTGTCAAAGACAAAAATTAAAGAAAACAAACAGTATAAAAACAAGAACAAAACAAATTAGAATTGTGAGAAAAAAATATGATTTAAGCCAGGATTTAGAAAGGGCAAGAGTTAGAGAAGACCTTAAAAATTTAGAGACTTTGTTCCATAACTTTGAGGCAACAACAGTGAAGGATTTATCAAAATAGGTTTTTAACCGACCAGAAGGAAAATGTACAGTGGTTGAACTAATTTACGTATTCGACTGCATGTATAGTTGATCGCAATTTTAGGAGGTCATTAATGTACTGTGGCGATGAACAATTAAGAGACTTACACACGAAAAAAAAAAAAAATAAAGTGTACACGTTGCTTAACAGGCAGCCAATGAAGACGACGAAGATAATAAAAGTTGACGCTTCAAAGTGGTGTTATTGATGTATATATTTTTGTGCATTATATATATAATGTATATATATATATAATGTATATATATATAATATATATGCAAGTATACACTGCTTGTTACATTACACACACACACATATATAATATATATATATAGGCCTATATATATATATATATATATATATATATATAATTTCTTGAGAATCTTACTACTACCACGTTGGTATCATGTTCATGTTGGTGTTTCTGTTGTTCAGCTTGTTATACCATTAGTAGACAATCTTCCATGCATATTTTTTATTCTTTTTTTTCTTTTTGAGCTTTTCAATGTATCCTAGTCACTTCTTTTTCAAGTATTTTTCTCTTTCTATAGTGGGAAATAAACTTTGATTTTTATGTAACTTATGTGTGTGTTATGTTCAATTTGGATTTTAGTTCTTGTAGCAGCACTTCGAATTTTTACCAATTATCCAACTTATTTTTCTCTCCATTTCTGAATACTCTCAATGATTGTACTTCTAATATCGACCCTGATTCCAAATTCTCTTCAAATACTAAAAGCTCTTTTCAATATTTTGATCCAAATGAGCTCCCTATTCATAATTGACTGACTGACTTTCCACTATCCATTTTAACATCGGATGTATTTTAAAAATCTCGATAAAATAAAACAGCTTCTAACACTACTTAATTTACTTTTTCATATTATTGGAGTTAGTAAAACGTGGCTCAAATATGACAACCCCCCCACCCATCCCTCTCGTCCAACTTTCTAACTATTATTTTGTGTCCAATCATAGAACTAACAAAGACTGTTGTGGGGGTAGCTGTATTCATAGACTACCTCTTATCACTAAAACTAATCGATTCAATATACGGCAAATAAAAACTATATGCTAAATTTCTGCACTGTCCGTTTGCCGCTAACGAAAAAAAAGTTAAGTAAACATTTTTGTTTACATCAATTTACATTTCTGTATATATTTAATCTGTGTTTTAATGCCAACATAATCAATAAAATATCTGCGATTGGTGAAATATGTATTTAATACAGTACGGTCAAACATGAGAGACCGTCCAGTTTGATTTCCCCCTGGAACACTTTCGAGAGGTTTTGAGCGACGCCCGAGCACGCCCAATTTATTTTTTAGTCGGGGAATTGGCAATTAATTAAAAATGATTTTCTATAATACATTTGAAGAAAAAAACAGACCAGCAGGCCCTCAATAATAATTAGATTTTTAAAGGAGTAATTATTGATAATGTGCTTTTCAATTAAGTGGCGGATTCAAGGGACCCTGGCCCGACTAAATTTTTTCTAAATGAATAAAAAAAAAAAAAAAAGGAAAAAAGTAAATTATATTTAAGTCTGAGAGTGCCATTTCCAACCATCTAGAGGTGCGATATCATAATCAATTTTCGTACCTCAGCTTCACTATGGGTGGGTCTAAACCCTCCACCTGTAAAAGTTCCTCCCTGGGCCCCTCTTACCAACTCTTGGATCCTCCACTGCATGCCACTAACTCGCTCAATGTAATTACATATAAGTGCTTTTGCTCTGTCACACACTTTTAGTGCCATACTAATCTCACCATTATGTGATGTGTAGGTGGATTTATATAGCACTTTATACCAGTAATGGACCAGCACGTAGATTAACTTCTTCTCCCCTAAGGGTGACTTTGTGTCTCGTCTACCTGGTAAACCAGTACCAGTTACTCTTATGTCACATCAAGGGCTATATAGACTAGTATACAGGAGTAACCCCATTACTCGATAGGATATACTGAATTCTTCAAAGTGCACATGAGCCAATTGTGTACGCCGGGGCTACAGTTTATATTCCATGTTCAAGAAGACTTGTTCCACCACCAGAACCATAGACTAGTGTGACATTCAAACCAGCACCGATAAGGCTGTATGTTGCGGTGGCCCTGCATTAAAATGATCAGCCATTCGACTGTATTATCAATGTATACCATTGGTCAATAGGTCAGCAAATCAAACAACGCAAAATACAAACTATTCACAATTAACAGCATTTATTGGACCCAAAAAATGTAATTCTAATACAAAAGTTAAATTGACATTAAATCACCACTTGGACACAATTCATGTACATCAGAGACAGGAACAAGATTTGAATACCATTAAATACATCTTCAACATACAAGTTTTATGCGTTCCATATTTAAGCCTGCTGCGCGCAAGCTCAGCTTCCAGCCTCGCATACAAACGGAGGCAGCTTAAAAGATAGGGACATATGCATGTAATTCTAAAAGAAAATCTTGCCTCACAAGACAGATTGAGTGAAATAGCCATTTTAACTTTTATTGTATTGCAAGGTAATTCGTAATGCGGGAAAAATATCACTTTTCTGTTTTATCTCGAGAGCCAAACTCAGCTGAAAGAAGTTTTCATTAGAAGCTGTTGGTCAAAAAATAAATGAGCAACATACTTGAGAACAAATGTATGATGAGGCATTGGCCAATGAATACATACTAGTAATTGTTTGGTATCTAGGAGTGCATCAAATGTTGGTAGCTGAGCTGAATGAACTGTTATGCAGCAGGCTTAAAAATCGTGATATCTACACCGCCAACGGAATACACAACTATGATATGACCTTCAAATGCAACTCCCAATCAAGGTCATATAGTCTAAATATGTTAAAATTTTATTAGTTTTAGTTTTGAAGGGTTCTTTCCTTAACATTAGTTCACATCTTGAGGTACAATCCAAGTTATAATCAATTATGTGTAGACTACAATTATAATAGTGTTTAATTGTGTACCTTTAAACAAAGTCACACATAGAAATCGTGTTAAAAATCAACATTTTTCCATTCATAAATGAATATTCATAACAAAACAGAAATGCATACTGCTCTGTTGAATATAACATTTTTACAAAAACAATAATGTAGTAAGAAACAGCGAGTGCATCATGGTATATATTTTTATTTCTATGTTTAAACAGTTTAGAACATTTATTCACTCTGTGACAAGATATATCACAAATAATTGTGATAATCTTTTACCAAACTTAAAAAAATTATAGATAATATCATTTCTATAATCTACTATAGTTTGATGATTAAACATAATTCTGTTGATCAATCACCTCTGTACAACCATTAGAACAAAAATAATCAAATTTAATCACCATGGTAATGAGTCAATCTTTACAAAACTTATAAAAACTGTTGATTTAACAATATATTGTCTGTGAATGACATGCAAAAAAAAATTTAATTTGCTTTATTTGGTTAAGTAGGCTAAATTAATAACTTTCAATTTAAATTAGAACATATATTCCTTTTCAATAAACATACATTACTTAATAACACTGTTCCATATAAACCTTTAAATAAGCTGGTAGTCAATTTAAGGATTTTTGTAGTAAAATCATTTATACTGTAGATTCCTGAAAATGTATTTGGTTTGACGTGTGTTTCTTTGGAAGATAATAATTAATTTTATTCTTTAAGTGAGCTATTCAACATATTCATTCATTTTCATTTTTTTTATGCTAGAATAAAATTTAACTTACTGTGGGGTAAAGACAATAATTACAACATTGAATTTCACATTTAAATGTCACAAACTTCAAATGATTCAAATAATTTCATTTTTTGATGATTTATTTTATTCTGTTTATTTATTTTGATATCTTTCCCAAATTTAAGGTATTAGGGTATTACAATTTATTAAGGTATTACTAAGAAAACCCCTAAACTTGATTACCAGCAAATTTGAAAATAATATAAAAAACAGCTTTAACTATGCTTTTGTGAGGAATTATTATCAATGCAGTTTTATTTAAATTGAAAATTAAAAATGTTCTTAATAAGCTATTACGTATACAAACTAAGCAATTTTAATAAAGTTTATTAGATTAGCACAGATGGTTTATCTTTGTTTTTTTTTTAGATCAGCATCTCTATTACACTTCAATAATTAAATTTTACTATTTTGAATCCAAAAATTTATTATTAATTACCAATAGGAAGAACAATCTGTAACATTGTAGCAACTTATTCCATAAAAAAATTGTTATGAACAGAAATGCGCACAACATAGGCTGTATATACACGATACGTCAGTGCAAGCTATTTGGTAATATAAATTGTCACATAGTAATGTTGGTAACAATTATTAATGACAGGTAATAAAAATAACAATTGATAACAGTAACATTGAAAATAATAAAAATAATAACAACAATAATAATATAAAATAAAATATTAACACAATACATTTGACTTTTAGTGCATATGGTGCTTAAAATGTGAGAATCATAATCACAGAATTTCAATAAAAATTATCAGAAAACCTGACAACATATATCTGCGATCACATTTTATAAAAATATGAATTAATTTACAATTATTATGAGAAACCACCTTCCCCCCCTTCCCAGATTAACATATCAAATAAAAAATGGTAGTAAAATCAATGAACCAGGAAGTGTTCATTATAGATACCCATTTATGTTGCAAGTCATTTGATATGAGGAATTTGGACAATAGATGGCAACAATAATTAAATGGGGGTGGGTGGAAGATCATGTCGATACTTGATTTGTTGAAATATTTTTGATGATGGAGAGATTTTTATCAGTACACTGAGATGGAATTGTAAATTAATTCAAATTTCTTTTTAAACAGACTGTGAATATAATTAGTTCACACCATAAAAATAATTATATTGATTTTTTGGGATACTATTCATAAATATACTAAATGAATGCAATAACATAATCACATAATATAAATTTTAAATATTTAGTTTTACAATTAAACCTTTAAAATTTGCTTTCAATTATTTCACCACCTTTTACAGTTTATTGATAATTATTTTTTCATTTTCCTTGATAATATCAGTAAGACCAATAGTATACATCATAACCACAAAAAATTAGTATTTTGAAAATTACTGAATTAATCAATTGTATGCAGTTTTTGTTAGAGTTATTAGACAGTGCCAATTGTGTCATAACCATAAGAGAACATCAACAATTGCCTTGTCATGAACATAAACTTAAGAAAAGACTTAAAAAAAAAAAACAAACCCCTAGGCCTACAAGTTTCAGTGGTATAAATGGTACTGAGGTGCTCAAACACAGTGACACCCCTCAGTTGGAAGTGCTTATGCAGACCTTACTGGTGCTCAGGCATTCTCTGTAAATGCCTAGGCAACTGCTTGTTGGTGCTCAGAACACTTAAGCTGACATTTAGGCCCTCAACTAGTAGGGACCTTCCTGCTGAAATTTTTTACCAGCTAATAGTTAGCTAACGTCAGGTTCATTCCTCACGTAGGTATATATAAATCAAGGATTTAACATTTTTACACATAAAAATTTCTCACACTTTACCCATTAATATTCAAGAAAACCATTCACCTATTCCCAAATCATTTTCCTAATTAGTAAATATGTTAACAAAAAATATTTCATTCAATTTTAATTGAGATTTAACTTATATACAACTCAATCAAACAAAAAACAAAAAAAAAATTATATCAATGAATTAAGATTAAAAGTAGTCACGATATTAAATAAATATACAGTACCTCCTAACAACAGTAAATAATAAACCAAGTTTTATTTTACAAGAGAAGTCAGAAAAAAAGAACAGTTTTGTATATAATCTTGGAAGATATTTTGCATATAAATACATGGTTATCTATTATTATCTTTACAAAACTGTATAATTTTTAAATATTTTTAAAGAATATTTGTGTGCATTTGAAATCGTGCACTTTGTTTCAAAATGAAACATCAAATTTCTTTGCCTCCAAAAGTTTGCATTTCAAGATTCAGACATTCAAATTTGTGTTTTTGTATTGTTAAAAAAGCTCAATAATTGCGCATTTGGAACAGTCATTTTGGGAGGTCAAAGGTGAAACTTAAATTTTTGAATTTGGCTTTTTCATCTTGTATGAACTATTGTTTTAGAAATATGTTTAACAAGTATTGAGCAAATTTTCACGTCTTTCTTTTTTTTTTTTTTTTACTCCTTGTATCCCACAATACCCATAGTGTAACTGGCAGTCTTGCAAATAAAGTATTGGTAAATATACAAGTTTGTTACTACGGTTACAATCACAATGATAAAACCAATGGCTATGTACCAATAACCATGATACCGTCATAATTATAGTATTTAAATTGGAGTAAATTTTGAGATTGTACAAATGACTTTTACCTTTTAAAAATCTGGAAATTCTAGCACCATGTAAAACAAAACCCAAATTGACATCTGTTCCCCATTGATCGATTGTCAAACTAAAATATAATCCAGTTTGTTCCTATCATTCTAGCATAAAAATTATTTATATACATGTATTATATAATGAAGCTATATCAGAGAAAATCTAAGTAGGAGATCTAATAGTTCTGCCTTTTGAATGCCAACAAATGCTCCTATAACGGTAACATTTCTATAAGAGGTTTTTTTTTAGATTTGGAATTTTAAAAATCTCTTGCAATGATTGGCTGTTGGTTTCTATCCGATGGCTGCTAAGTGCATGTGCATATATATGTTTTTGTATAAATCCAGTGTAATCAAGACATTATAAATAATACATAGGCATGCTGTGCCTGTAATAATATCAATCATTTAATATTAAGATCATTCCTGATACTACCTTTTGATTCTTAAAAAGAATATGTGCCAATGCTTAAAGAATGATCTCATCTTCATTAAACTGACCATGCCATTGATACCATGTGCCAACATTAGAAGTGGTAATATAGTGACTGCGTATTACCGGCAATGTAATTTTAAAAAGCACGCCATCGCTCGACGTTATCACATATTGGCGTAAGTAAACGTCACCATGTTTAAAAGAGTTGTCACAAAATGTAAAGCAAATTACTCATTCAACTCACATGGATAGCACGATTGCTAAATATAATAAGTTACACACTCACTTTGGTTTGCCTTCGTAGACATAAATTTTCTCCCATTGTTAAACTTTATCATATATACAAATAAGTAAAACTTAAATCATAAACATGTTTCATGAAAGGTGATCTAGCACTGTTATGGATAATTATCAAGTTAACTGGATAAAACTCATGTGTTTTTCATAGCATGTGCTTATTATTCACATGTACAAGTACCACACAATTTCAATGATACTCTTCATAAGGAATGTACTCCAAAAATATGAGGGATACTCAACTTGAGAAATACTCATCATAAGGCATGCGCTCATCGGAGGCACAAGAAGTATAACTCCAATTTGAGGGTACTCACTATAATGCATGTGATTTTTCATTTAGTACCGTAAGTGGAGTACCACTCCAATTTTATGAATACTAATTCATGTGTGATTTTCATGTAATACTAAGTATCATCTAGGCTTGAGGGACACTCACCAAAAAGCATGTGCTTATCATGTATAGTAAGTATTACTCAAATTTTAGGAAGTTAGCATAACTTAACATTACTTTTGGGAATACTTTTTATAGGAAACCTTGTGCTAATCATGTTGAAGTACTTTCTACTTTTTTTTAATACATCAAGAAGTGCCGCTCACACTAGTAGAGCATCGCCAATAACATAGTAAGTTCTATGCTTCTAAAGGGAGTAACACTTGCAGTATAGAAATACCCTTAATAGTGACAGTCGTATCTCAGCTTTAGTTAAATACAAATGTGTTAGTAATTGCTCAGATTGATTTTACTACTGTAAGATTTTAAGTGGCTGGGATTGAATACCTTGTCTTTACAATGGTGATGATGAAAGTTCAGAGAAATATACAATTACTATTTGAAAATATGTACTTAAACCGAGTATAGAAAATTGAATCGTATATTACACAAAACTTAAGTTTTCCACGAACCAGGAGAGTTCAAACAAGCGGATGACCTTGTATCTGGATGCATCGCAGCCGACGATAAGTGACAATGGCTCTTTTTAAAAAACGGTGCCAAAACCGGGAGTTAGTGTGGAGGAGCCATGCAGGATTTTGTAATCAATGGATTAATTAATCAACAAAATTAATCAATCAACTGATTAAATAATCACTGAATTTGACTTTACAATAACAGTTAACCTCCTTAATAGAAGACTTGCATTACATGTTACATGATACGTTTTTCTCTCCACCAATGAAAATTTACTTATCATTTAACTAGTTGCATGATTTGAATGTGTGGTGCCGTTGCCACCAACATGGCGCTTCTTCAAGCCGTTTCC
The DNA here is from genome assembly GCF_011630105.1 of Anneissia japonica. NCBI lineage: Eukaryota > Metazoa > Echinodermata > Crinoidea > Comatulida > Comatulidae > Anneissia > Anneissia japonica. The sequence goes on from NW_022726429.1 coordinate 437,360, forward strand.
ATTTGCAATTCTAAATATAAAAAAAAAAAAAAATCATTTAGTTTTATTATAAGTTATTATAAGTTTTTATTATAAGTTATTATTATAATTTTTTATTATAAGTTATTATTATTATTATATTATTATTATTATTGAATGGCCGAGTGGTTAAGGCAGGGGTGACTCAAACGCATAATATCGGTGCTGGTTCGAATGGCCCGCTCTCCAATGGTTCTGGAGGGGAACAAGTCTTCTCAGATAAGGACTATAATAAGTAGGCCCAGTGTACACAATTGGCTCATTTGCACTATAAAGAACCCAGTACATCATTTGAGATGAGTAGGGGGTTACCCCGGTGTACTGGTCCATACAGCCCCTGTTGTCTTGTGATGGGATGGCCACTTTGAAGAGTGATTTAGTTCACTGTTTGGCATATGCTTGGCCCTAGTGCCTAAAGCTGAATAAATAAATAAATAAATAAATATATTATTATTATTATGTGTTAGTAGGTTTTTTAAATTTTTGCTGTTTCCTCTGTGATTTTATCTTTTGTGTCTTGTTTTAACTTACATTTTAACTGTGAACAAACAAGAAGAATTTCAAACCATGTCCTCACTGTGTTTGACAATAAAAGTTGAATTGAATTGAATTATTATAATTTTTTATTATAAGTTATTATTGCAAGTTATTATTATTATTATTATTATTATTATTATTATTATTATTATTATTATATTATTATTATTGAATGGCCAAGCGGTTAAGGGAGGGGCGACTCAAAGGCATAATATCGGTGCTGGTTCGAATGGCCCGCTCTCCAATGGTTCTGGAGGGGAACAAGTCTTCTCAGATAAGGACTATAATAAGTAGGCCCAGTGTACACAATTGGCTCATTTGCACTATAAAGAACCCAGTACATCATTTGAGATGAGTAGGGGGTTACCCCGGTGTACTGGTCCATACAGCCCCTGTTGTCTTGTGATGGGATGGCCACTTTGAAGAGTGATTTAGTTCACTGTTTGGCATATGCTTGGCCCTAGTGCCTAAAGCTGAATAAATAAATAAATAAATAAATATATTATTATTATTATGTGTTAGTAGGTTAGTGCTGAATAATATGAAGAAGATGAAAATGATGATGATGAAGAAGATAAGATAAAGATGATGATGATAATACTGATGGTTATCATAAAACTAAGATGGTGATAATTGTAATGATGCCAAGGATGTTGGCAAAGCGACGAGCATGATGAAGATGAAGATGTTAATGGTGATAATTGTTAATTGTTTTGATGGTTATTAGGATGGTAATGATGAAGATGAAGACAACAATGAATAATAATGATGTCCAAGATGGTGGTGATGATGTTGTCAATGTTGATAAGAAAGATGATATAAACAAAGCTGATGAAAATAATGATTATTAGGATAGTCACAATGATGATCGATATTAGGACAAAATGATTACAATGATGATGATAATGGACCAAGATAATTATGATGATCACAGACATTAAAACAATCTTGATTAAAATAATTAACATGATCTTGATGAAGATGAATAAGATGATCTTGCTCATGATTAGTATAATCTTAATCAAGATGAGTTGGATAATCTCGCCAAGATGAGTTGGATGATCTAAGTTGATCAGGATGATCTTTAAGACGATCAGGATGATCTTGTTCAAGATGATCTTGATCAAGATAATTCGGATGATCTTGATCATGAGGATCAGGATGACCTTGAACAAGATGATCATATCCTGATCAAGATGATCAGAATAACCTTGGTCAAAATGATCAGGATAATCGTGATCAAGACAACCAGGATGATTTGATCAAGATAAAAATATTCATAAGTAGTAATCAAGAAATACAGTAAAATACAGAAAAGAATAAATATTATACCCATTGCCATTGCTCTTGCCATTCGTCTCAAGTTTTTCAACAGCAAAAGCTCCGTCATTATCTTCTCTAATGTCTTCCATCTCCTTCATATTTCCTGTGAGTATCTTGATCAATAGGATGCAAATAAACTGGAAGAAAACCCAGAAAAGTACAACTTCATGTTACAATGCAATTCAATATAAACTTCATCCTCATCCAACAATAACATGATCTATCTTGCCACACCATTACATCACTAACTAGATACTACAATTATGGCTTCATTTAATCCATTTCATTCATTCATGTTTGTTTTTATGTATTTATCAAGATGATTTACATCATAATTTAGTTTAACTTTAATTACATATATTGTACGGATTGCTCCTAAAAATTGCATATTATCTACAAACTACTGTATATACTTTAGTGAAAAATTGATACCTATCTATATGAATTTATTGTTGCAGCCAACAAATAATGATCGATAACATAGTACAGTATAATATGAAATTAATATGAGAACATATAATAATATTTGACTTTTATGGGAAAAGTTATTTAAAAACTGAACAATGCATTAAGAATAATGAAAACATTTGAATAATTAAGAGCAGCGCTAGATTTGTCAGCTAACTTAGTGGTAGTCTGTGTGTGTGTGTGCTGAACTGAGATCCTCACACAAAAGTGGTCCCTGGTTCAACCTTACCATTGCTCTCTTTGAATGTAGTGGTGGCACCGAGGGGAGGGGTCAGGAAGGGCATTTCTCCCTTGTCGGACAGACCTGGACCCCATCACACTGTAGGTTTTAGGACCAAAAAAATAATTTGCCTATCAAAATAACGTTATTTTGATTGCCATTCACTAATATTGTGGTCTAAATGCCACATTATTGTGATAAAAACTCTCCTCATGAACCCTACAACGAATTTTTATTCCAAGACCCGGACCGAGGCCCTTGTCTGCCCCTTGGTTGATCCGCCTGTCGGCAAATTTCTGAAGCCTAGTGTGTACTTAAATGTGTCAACTTAAGGGCTCAAAAACAGTGTACCCTCAGAACCATGGCTATATGGCCCATTTGCATATTAAAGAGAACACAGTACTCTTCAGAAAAACTAGTTGTAGCTGTAGGCCTGGGAAATTTACCACCGGACGGACACCACTGGGAATAAGAGTTCACACCTTTGTGGGTTTCCATGATGTGCTTCACGAAATCCATCATTTATTTACTGTCTATAGTAGTACTGTATCATAACGGTTTTATGGCAAATCAAAAACACAGTAAATGGTCCTTTACACAGGCATAAAAATGATGACACCTATTAATGTCTGACATCTATTATTACCAAAAATTGATTATAACTGAGGGGAAAATGCAATAAGTGGTGGGAGGTGTATAGTAGCATTGCAAATATTATGTATTTCTTGAGCTAAAATGATGTGAAATGAGATTGCTTATTTATGAATTAATTGATTTACCTCTATGTTTCTGGTTATTTTTATTTATTCATTGTGCCTTCTGTACACACATATAAGGCTCATATTCTCCAATGGTGCTCAAGAGCTAATGTACAGTCATCCATCCAATCACAATATACATAAGCCTCTATCCATACACAATAAGCCTCTTGCATGCAATCTCACATTGTACAAACAAGTATATATTTTTTTCATTTATATCATATTCCTTCACAGACAAACACACACACAGGATGTCTCCTATAAGGCTTAAAGGAGTGGTTTTGCTTTTGGTGGCATGAGAAAACCCTGTTTACATCACAGGAATTGAACCCAGGACCTTGAGATTGGAAGACAAGCTGCTCATTTTCGCACTTCTCTCTTGTCAACACACCCTCTAGTCCTCTTTAATACCAGGCTCTGGAGGGAAAAACTTTTTTGATATGTTGTCCGAAGACACAAAAAGCATATTTGACGAAAAACTCAAGAACATTTAATGAGATACAGATTTTTGAATATTTAAAAACTGAGGAAAAAAGGGGCGTAACCATCCATTCTTCCATCTTCCCCCTCCCCCTTTTTTAAATATAAAAAAAATCTGAATCTCATTAACCGTTTGCCAGTTTTTTATCAAAAATGTTTTGTGTCTTAGAAAAATAAGTTTTTTTTTTCTCTGGAGCCTGGCTTTAACACCAAGACGAAAGCTTTCCACTAACCTTAGCATATTCGCAACGTCATTTACTTCTACTACCGTGAATTTTTATAGCGATGAGATGCAGAATAATAATTGAATAAACAGGTCTTAATAGTTTTCTAATAATGCTGTCTATCATCAAGATTGCTCAAATCACTGACATAATTATTGGACAGCGATCATAAAAGAACAAACCATAACTAACAACTGCACCTCGGCAAATCCCATTAAAATCTTTTTCTTTACTAAGCTCTAATTGTTCCTTTAAATACCAAGAACCATACCAACAGCTAATTGGCTTAATATTATCAGCAAATATGTAGACAAAAAGCAGAAGCACTAGTGCTGTTGAAAACACACACAAAATACATTAAACGATTTCTACAAGAAGCTAGCCACTCAACCTTCCACAATAACCTTAATTTGCCTAGACGGCTAATGGGTTGATTTCATCAGCCGATAATGGCCGACTTTTTTTGCATACAATAAAGCAATAAATCTCAGTATACATGGTTCAGGGAGTACTGAGAAATTAGAGTACATTAAACCACTAGTCACAGGTAATCAAGTAATTTACAACTGATTTATTTTTGGATTAAAATTTTTCCACAAATTTCCACAAAAGGAATAATTAGAAATACATGGCCACTATTAGACTGATTGGTGAACTTCAATTTGCAGGATAAGCATGGTTTCCATAGAATCGCTACACAGGCGCTACAGCGTTTTCACTTCATCCTTGCACTGCGTAGCTTTCCCGACGCAATCGGGAACGCTCCTTGATTTAACTGACCAATCCCCCCCCCCATCGGACGGGTCAAACCGCCTTTCGGACAGAGCTTAAATATAAAAATAGGCCAACGCCAAGCCAACGCATATCTGTCACAGTCTGAGAGTGTCATTTCTGGCCATCCAGAGGCTCCTATTCTTGAAAAAATTTCAGTTGAGAGGGGAACACAGTTGAGAGGGGAACACCCTCTCAAACCATTTCCCCAGTCTCGGACCTACAAGCTCAAGTCCCCCCTGTCGATTGCACAATGGCTCTGAGCACAAAATTACACTAAGTTACTGCACTATTCAGATATTAAAAAGATTGTTTTTTTGAGTAGGTCTATACTGAAGAAATCACTTCCTGTCATGTCATGGATAAAATGTCAATTCTGTGTTTAAGTGAAAGAATAAAACACTAAGACACCTTTAAGACACTGACAACTATTGATCAAACTGAGCTCCCTGCTCATACTAAATCTTAGGAAGTAGAAATTTTACAGCATTTAGTTGAATATTCATAGAAAATCTGGATAGGAAATAATTTTTTTTCTATTATTTGGTCTCAACCTGAATTCTTGATTACTGATTGGTTATGATTCAATGGTGTGATCTGAAAATGCAGGAATACCATGAACTGTAACTTTTACAATCCCTAAGTTTTTATGTTGAAGTCCCTGAGATACCTGCTTTATGTAAATATAATCATATTTAATATCAGTTTAAGTACCAGCCACAAATAAACATATTTGTAAATGATATAGATACATGCTGGTTGTTTGATGACTAAAAAACCAGTTTTCAAGAATTTCTTCAATATCAAAGAGAAACGCAAGTCTCCAGAACACATAATTGATTGTATCATTAATATTGTATATATAATGTAATATCTTTCATGTAGGTAACAGTATATTACACTTGGCATGTTAACCAGTAAATCCATGATAACTTTATATTGTAGAAATTATGTTCTCAGACAACGTGACACATTTACACTGTTATATTAACCGCCCTACTGAACAAACATTGTGAAAGCCACCGTTTCTTACCAAGTCTCCAGAACACATAATTGATTGTATCATTAATGTATACATATTGTAATTATCCTTCATCATGTATGTAACAGTATACTGTATTACACTTAGCATGTTAACTAGAAAATCATTCCATGATAACATTATATTTGTAGACATTATATTCCCAGACGGTATGACATATTACACAGTTACCTTATCCACCCTACTGAACAAATGTTGCGAAAGTTACCGTTTCTTACAAAGGAGTATATAATATTGAAAGAATAAGTACAATATGGTAGGGTCAACAGGTTCCTATGATGAAATATAAAAAATAGTAGGTTTGGTAGATCAAAGAGATATGAAGTTGAAAGTTCAACAAGGGTGGAATGGGGCAAGTTTAGACAGAAACAGAGGGTATGGCAGACAAATACGATGTTGAAATGTATCAAATTAAGCTAATGTTGAAGTATCAAAGGTGGGGCAACAAGATGATAATAAATACATTTCAAGTACCATCACATATGTATGACAGAATTTGGTGTTACTTTTATAAGATTTATATTATATAGCACACCCATTTTTGAAGAACAACTTAAGGTGCTTTTTTTCCCTGGCCACTGGATACAGAATCCATCCTATAATAATAATAATAATAAACTATTTATAATGTGCTAATTTCAAATAAATTATCAAAGCGCAGAGTACAACTAGAGAAAGATTTAAAAATTGAAAATGCGAAGTGGGGATGGTCTAAAAAGAGTTAAAGAGATGGGATTTCAGTTTTAACTTAAATACATCAATAAAGGGAGACAGTTTGATAGAGAGTGGCAATTCGTTACCACAGCGATGAAACAGCATAGGCGAATGTTCTTTTGCCGTATGTTTTTTTTTTTACAGAATCAATCTTATAGTGTGCAAACCCTCCACTCCATGAGAAGTAAAATATTCCTAGTTGTGTATGTGCATGTTTGTAGTTCAGCAGTAGTAATATCATGCTGAATCATTCATCTCCTACCCATACCCATTTATACTCCCAAGTGATGAGGTATATGTGTGTTGCACAAGCAGTGTGGTGAGCACCGGTCTCGAACCCACAACCTTTCGATTGAAAGCCTTACAAACTGTGCCATATGCCATAAAGATAAATAAGATTAATATAGAACAGATAATGTTGAAATATCCAAGATGGTGAGGGCAAGGTGGGGGCAAGATGAAAACGAATGCAGGGTTGCAAATATAATCCCAGAGGGAACATATGGCACAATCAAACAGATGATAATGAAATGTTGTGGTGAGATCATACAGTTGCAAGGTAGCAAGACAAAAAGGTGTGGGAATATGTAGACTATTAGTACAGATGGTGTCGTAACAGTTAGCAAGAAGCCCTAGATTTTTTTTTTTTTTATATAATTATCATAATAATGGACACTCATATTTCTCCTGTAATGGCTTTGTCACAAGCTGATGGGTTAATAGCGCGGATAAGTATTTTATTATTTATTTCAGTACTCACTTAACAGAAAGCTGTTTCTGAACAATTAAAAGGTGAAAATAAAGCTTTTTTGTTTGTTAAATATACAGTAGTAGATGTTGAAATATATTTCTTGATTGTCAACTACCGTAATGATCAATTAAGGATGTTGGAACTTGATATATACACAATTTATACATATGTTCACAGGTTAAAATCCTTTCAAATTATATAAGGTATTTAAGGTCATTATTCATAATATGGTTGATTATACTGCTGGACAATAAAGGCCAACGCCAAGCCAACGCATATCTGTCACAGGACAATAAAGGTCTCAAATTAGTTGTTGGATATTTCTTGATTATCAACTATCATAATGATCAATTAAGGACGTTGGCACTTATTAACGATAATAGACAATAATTCAACTATTTATACATATAGTTCAAAGGTTAAAATCATTTCAAATTATATAACATACTTAAGGTCATTATTCATAATATGGTTGGTTATATAGCAATACATTATCTGCTTTTATAGAGTATTGTAAAAATTGGAATATTATTATTCAATTAAATTCAAATCCATTTCTTGTATTATTGCAGAGCATTGCTATGAATGTAAATTACTATTTCTGCATTTTCAATGACAAGCTAATCCTAGGAAAGTAAACATGCAGTGAAAATCAATTGAAAATTAAATCAAGGTTAAAAATGATTTAAAAGACAATATTATTAATCATTGGAAACATTCATAAATGGTGCTTTTGCTACAGCAAAAATACAGTGGCAAAAATACAGATAAAATATTTAGGCATCTAGAATATATCTGATAATCATACACCACCATACTTATGAATTTTAACAGTTTAAAATGAATGATTATAATATTTATTACCTAAAAAAACAAAATGTCATTAATAATAGAATAATTAATTCAATTTATATTATTTTCAATTAATCCTTAAGTTTATTACAGAGCAGGTAGATGTTTTATTTTGCTTTGATTATAAAATATTTGCGCATCTAGATTCATGTCGATTAACTTTCTTGTAAATCATACTGTATCACATTTGAAATGTATAATTACAAAATTATACTACAAAAATTATAAAACGTAATAATTTAAAAATAATTTAATCATTTAGTTATTATTTTCAATAAACCATTGTTTGAAATATTTTTTTGTGTTTAAAACTGAGTAAATTACATGCTTTTTAAAGTTAATTTTCCACTCATTTTTAAGTATTAATCTGTGTCATTATTTAGTCCTCCAACTGACTACTGGACAACCAATATTTTTACAATGACTACATTTAAAAAGCCTTTCAGAAAATTCCTAATATTCTTTGATGTTTCTTTTTAGTTTAACTTGTTTTCAAAATTGGCCTTTCAATGTACAATACATTTTATTATCTGACTTTATTAGAAAAAAAAAATGTTGATGGATTGATTGATTGATTACTCGGACCAGCATCAGGTTATTGTAATAGTAATAAATGATCATGAGTCAATTTAAGTCAATGTCAAAGAGCCTATGACCATTACTAACCATAGAGGCTTGCAAATAATTTCAGCATTGTATAAATTGCTTGATTGATAGGTGTAATAGGTTTCAACCATCATATTTTGAAACATCAACCTCCATCTTCCTGATGATGGTCCGACCAATCACTGGAGAGATACCATGATGCTTTTCGTACTCAACACTCCGTCCACACTATCAAATTTCATCTGACAAATAAACGTGGTACTGTCCACATTTGGGTGAAATATGACATAATCATGTCCTTATATGGGCACATCACACATATTTGTCACATAATTTGAAAACAGTTCATAAGAATCAACGCAGCAAATATGTATACACTCAATAATACCGTAGCTATTGGTTGATTTCCCGTCGATTTATAATCAGGCGGTACTGTGGTGAGGGACAACTTGACTTCCTGCTCCACAACAACCCATTCACTCATAGAAGCCTTTGTGAAGAAAGCCTAATTAAGTGGCCTAGATTGGCACTCCAGCTTTGAATATAGGAAGATTGAATTGTGTTAAATATAGAGTATACAATTCACACGATCTTTAACAAAATTCTATGTTACGTTCTAGGCCCTAGTCTTAACCTAGGTTTATTAATTTTAATATATTATTTTTATCAATAATTAATGCAATATAATTGGCTCATGTACTGGCATATTTTTGACGCAAAACTAGGTCAAATTCATGGTTCACAAATATTCACGCAACACACTCACACGCGCCGCCACCTCGGACCTCAGTGCTGTGTGGTTGGGTTCAATTTTTATTAAGTAATTTAAACCATGATCTATAAAAAATGAAACCATGATGGTAGGTCAAAAGTACCGGTAGACGAATTTTTAATTACCAAAACACAATAGTTGCTGACTGAATGCCTAGGCCTAGAGTAGACTAGGTAGGATCACACCCAGTTTGACAGCACTAGGCTAGGCATAATCACCTGAAACTGCAGCTACTATGTGTAAAATTCCCAGCCTCCCGAGGCCTGTTACATCTATGGGTAAATTTTAGGTATGTCCCGGCACCATGGGGACACAAAAGAATGTGTACATCGGATCAGTCCCGGCCAGTGCCCCGCTATGGCCTGGGTCCGGGGGGGGGGGGCAGGAATACAATTGACAAGTGCATAAATAATATTGTAGACCAGGAAGAAGGAAGAATAGGAAAGTAACTAGGAGCGACTGAAATACATACCGAAAATCTACAATAATAATAAATTTCTTATTATTGCATTATGTTTTTGTAAACATTTTAGGCACTAATCATCAGGTATCAGTGCCAGCAGCCTACATGTTTCATAATTCATACCGTATGTATACACTGAATTATTAACTCCGCCTAAGAAAGAGGTCATGTCTTCATCACTGTTTTTGTTAGCAGAATTATGCAAAAACTAATGAATCGATCATAAAATTTAGTGGAGTGGTACATATTGACCTAATAAAGAGGCATTTAAATTCACTGGTTAAAGGTCAAAGAACAAAGTAAAAAAAAAACTTTTTTTCAAACTAACCCCTTGATTCTAGAAGAAAAAAAAAAAAAAAATCTTCCATATAAGGCCTTCATGTATTATCATTCGGTACTATACACACACTCTATGGAGTGAGTGTACTGTAGTTTAAGTTTTGTTATTAGAAAGTAGTTTCATTATCTCTTGGCAGTCTTATTTGTTTTTTTTTTGTTATTTTGTTTTTTTTTATTGCATACTATTGTTTGTTTTGTATTATGTTACTGTATTCACTATTATAATATTATTGTTATTATGTTATTATGGTAATCATAGCCTTGAAGAAATTCGAAAAGGTAATATAATTTTTCACAGATTTATATACCGCTATAAATTTCAACAAGACATTTTCAGCAGTGCTTTGACATTCACTCAGTCACTCAATATTATCATCATCATTGTTAAATACGATTATAAATAGTGTTCATATTCAGCAGCTTTATAAATCAATGTAACAAAGTATTATGATATTAAGCTGGTATATTG
>NW_022726429.1:448896-458533 GCF_011630105.1 Anneissia japonica
ATAAATAAATAATATAAATAAAATAAATAAATGTATTTGTATATATCTTATCTAGTTTATTTCCTTACCACAACACAAGACATCCATCAGAATAATTGCCCATAAAATAAATTGAAATAGCTAGAAATTAATCAAATAAATATATAAAGAGTATTAATAATAAATAAAAATGTTTTTAATCTATTATTTTCTTACCACAAACCAATAGACATCCATCAGCATAATTGCCCACAGCATAAGGTTAAACTCAAGCCCAAATGGCAGATGATCACTATAGTAAATTTTGGCTACACTTGGCTGGATGGTTAACAGTACTTTGAATGGATACCAGTACATTCTAGTAATACACCTGTGGAAAACATTAATTAAACATTGAGAATGCTAAATACAATTGTAATACTGCAATATTAGCTATGTTGCAAATATGGCCTTCCGAGTCCTGTGGTGCCCCTGGGTAATTGAACTTTCAGCGAAGCCTAGCCCCCTGGATATTTTGCCAAGGTCCCAGAAAGAGATATTGTAAATGTATGTAAACATTGCGTTTGTGGGACACACATGTGTGTGTGGACGCACAATGTGTTTGTGGGACACACGTATCTGTGGGACACACATGTGTCTGTGGGACACACATGTGTTTGTGGGGCACACATGTGTTTGCAGGTCACATATATGTTTATGGGATATGCAGGTATATAGCATGTGAACAGACACCAATCTAAATCTTGGCAAGTGGTTGATTCTGGGGTCCCAAGTTGGAAGAATCCATTTCTTGGAAATCTGGTAAAAAGTTGTATTAGTGGTTGGCGCATCGGTTGTGGCTTGGACTCCCATCCTTGGGCAAGGCACTTTACCTACGGTTGCCTAAACATCCCCTGTGGCCCTTTAGGTCATCACCCATAAAACAAAAAAAAAAAAAACAAAAAAAAACTGTATTGACCAGGTCATTAAACATAAGTTTAATGAGGAAATAAAGAAATTTCCAATGTTCACCAGACGCATTTTTTTTTAGTTATCAATTTTTGACAAGCTTAGAAAAATTGTTTGTGTCTACTGGCCTGAAATGTTTGCTTTATATTGAAACACTCAAAACAAAGTCAACAATCAATTTCTGATAAGCTTAGAAAAATTGTGTCTACTGGCCTGAAATGTTTGTCTTATACTGAAACACTCAAAACGAAGTCAACATTAGTGGAATTAAAATCACTTTAACTATTTATCCACATGACAATTTTAAAAAAAAGAAAGTAAATCATGTGTTTAAAAGGTCATATGAAGCACACATGAATGTATTTGAGTCAGTGCCTTGTGATTACAATTTACATGCATAAACAGCTTTCTGAGATGACCCCTTAATAACACCATCTATTTAACTAATGCAGGTGTACAACAAATGTAAAATGTTCCTACATTTTATATCCGGCAAAATGTATTAATTAAACCTTTAAGACACATAAACAACGTCATAAATTTGCTAGTGAGCTAGTGAGTTCATAAGTGTGTACTAGCTTTATTCACATTAGGCCTACTGACCCACAGTACTTGCTTACTGTTGTACCAATGGAGAAATCAGTATCATTGATATAGGCCTACCAGGATCGCATTAGGCTATCATGTTCAACCACTGAAATAGTATGCAAATATTACATGCATAGTAATATGTGTATGAGGTTTGCATTATGTAATTACTGTACAATATTTGCATAATACTAGTATGTATATATTATGCATATTATGCACCTTTGCATAGTAATGTGCATATACTCTATATTGATTATTATGCACATAGTATGTGCATAATATTTGCATAATATATCTTATGTAAATATTATGCATACTACGCATACTTGCATAGTAATATGTGCATATGTTTTTTACCAAATCTGTTAAGGTATTTTACTAGCCCACTTTCATCTCATGTTTAACGTTTATAGTTTAATGTTTAATTTAAGGATTATTAAAGTTAGGGTTGTTGTTGGTTGTTTGGTTCTCATGTACCAAAATATCGAGTTCCCATGATCCTATCACTGTCCTGCCATTACTTCATTGAGAAAAATGAAATTATGAATATGAAATATATAATTTATACGAGTGAATGACACTTACCAAGAAACAAAGAATATTGCAAAACTTGTGTTTCCCAATGTTTCATAGATCTCAACTTTAGTACCATTTTTTCTTGGTTTAAAATAGATACAACATTTGGCCAACTCAAGGAAGATATCATTACAATCATGACATAATAAAACCAAGCTACCTAACACATGGTATCTGAGGAAGAATAAGACATCAAATATTTAAATGTATTTGTATTTAAAATAAAGAACAACAATGCATAATTAACAACAAATAGAAAATAATTTTGGAAAACAAGGAAAAAGGATGTTTATGTTTTCCAAGAACTTACCAAATATAAAGTAGAAAACTAATAAATTATATTAGTTACACAATTATCTATCTCTTGACCATAATCAGCTTAAACCCGCTTCTGTATTGATAATGAGGATTCACAATTTCTCAGCCCATCCCTTTATTTCTGGAGCCATAGCAACATGCATATTCATGGAAAGCCCTTAAAAAGTTGCTCCCATCCCTCCATAGATTCTTGTTGGCTTTATTCTGTGGTGAGATACTGAACTGGTGGCCTTGCTTTCACTGCCAGAAGTAGCCTCTATCCCTCTACTCCCCCACGGCTTAATTCTGAATTGGTAGCACTGCCACTTGGTGTGTTTGCCCCATCATAGATTATGTTTTAGTGGCCCTGTCCCTCCATCTTTAGACAGTGAATTGAGGGAATGGTTACCTGTGTAAGACTAAATTGGCAGCCTAATGCCTCTACAGTGTCATCATTGGCGGATCCTGAAATTCAAAATAGAGGGGGAGGGGCCAAATAGGGACATTCACGGGCGAAAGGTGGAGATCACCTCAGCCCCACCATAGTTGGAGCTGAGTAAGAAAATTTATGATTATGGCACTCACAGACCTCAATTTTAATATAATTTTTCCTTTTTTTCTCCGTTTCAAAAAATAATTTAGAAAAATTTAGGGGGGCTCGGGCCATCTGGGACCCTTTGAATCCGCCATTGGTATCCAGAAATGGTGATCCCACCTCTATCAGAGTCCAACATTCTCCCTTTATTCACATCATATGTCCCCATTTACCTGCACCTCCACTTACCTGACTGTATATGAGAATGTGATGAGAACCAGAGTGAGAACATGGTGTATACATAACACGAGTGAATCACTCCTCCAAACATCCAGAAAGATTGTAGCAAACATACTATGAAGGTAGAATGAGGCTTGCACTGCATACAACCAGTAGATTTCACTTGATACCTTCGACCCAACTGTCCACCCTAATAATCATGAATATAATAACAGTAAATAATCAATATAATTAATTAAAATCCTTTACTCTCTTTACACACATGATTTTAATACCTCCTTCTCAAATCTTTATCGTTAAATTCGCTGATGATACTACCGTGACTGGCCTTATTCAGAACAATGATGAGCATAATTATCGCGCACAAGTTGAACAACTAACTATTAAGTGGTGTAATTACAACAATCTTAAACTAAATGTTGCAAAAACTAAGGAAATAATTGTCGACTTTCAGAAAAAACAAAATATAAAAGAACCACTAAATCATCCAGAATTCTACTGTTGAAATAGTTAATTCCTTCAAATTTTTGGGTACATATATCAGAAATGACTTCAAATGGGGGGAAAACGTTCATCAGTGTGTGAAAAAGGCAACGAGGTCCCAAACAGCACTAGTCCCTAGGTGCCTTTAGGTGAAGATGAGCCAGGCCGAGGAGGCTAGCATATGCCCGAATCTATCGCCACATTGCTTGGCCAACTTGGCCGGCAAAGAATACCTGGGGAGCTTACCCGGGGGTGCCGCAGCCACTTCAAGACATGAGGCACTTGCGCTACCCATTTTACTGAAAATTCTTATGGACTTGAACTATCATTTACCAAAATTACACTGTGCTCTAAAAGACGACAGGAAAAAGGCCACTCAATAGTGCCAGAGAGGGCGCAATATTGACTGGTTCCCGATGGCAAAAAGTCTGGTCGCGATCTAATGGCTGTACCAAAGGTAGGCTTAGCAAGGGGCTTACCGGCTTAGCACCCAGTTTAGCTTGAAATTCCTGCTAACATTGTGCAGAAAATCGTGTCACTTTGACACAGGATAAAAAAAATTATGTTTAGTGGGCCACACACAAGGGGTTTTAAGGGTTCACAGACAGGCTGCAATATATGTGGAAAGAACACGACAAAACATCACATTTTTACAGATATTAACACGAGAGAAATGAAGTTTAAACAACCTTTACAACGCATACAGTATTTTCAAGGTGAACACAGTAATACCATAAGCCCTGCATTTTTTTTAATACAGATGAATCCAACAAAGAAAAGCATGGCTTTAAAATGCAGGGAATAAGAAAAGGGATTTTATTAAGTAGGTTTATCTCATGTTGCCATAGTGATAAAACCTTCATTGTCAATTGTCGGAGTCATAGCACAAATCCCTTCCAATACATATTTCCTTCCAATACATATTTCCTTCCAACCTTAATCGGTACAATCCATATCCTGCTTCTGAAGGTGAAGACTTGCTCACTTGAAAATACTTGGATGACTATCATTAAAAAAAACAGTCATTCATTTTAATATTTATTTATTTATTTTTACCACATATTCAGCACCAAAATCACTAATCAGGAAATGGCCAGAGGGGTGCAACTCAAGATGCACCTTTTTAAAAAAATCTTTTTTGGAATGGCACCATGAGCAACGGCTGTTGGAATGGCGCCATAAAAATGAATTGATTGATAGATTGATTGAAAGGACACACCATGGACTGCGAGTCCGACACAAGATGTGGGTATCTTCTGAACCCTCTGGTCAAACATACAAAAAATTACAAAACAGCACAGAGGCACAAGACAATACATTAACACAAAACAATTGTAAAAGATGTATAATATAATAATACAGATAAAATTTTAAAAATAAGCTTACAGGACAGGACAGTTGGGGGATTCAGTACACCTTTTCTCAGTGTATAGAGAACGATGGTCTTTGTATCAGTCAACTTTGACGGAAATTTTAATTTTGCATAGGAAACAAGCAAATTATAACTGATAATTCAGTACCCTCCTAGATACAAACAAGATAATTGACTAAAGACAGTTAGTTTAGTAGGAATGTTGAGAAAAACATCCAAGATGCAATAAACACTACCTTAATATATTTTAAGAAAGTTAAATCCGAGACTTTATTGTACAGAGCGCTTTAAAAATCTTGTTTATTATTATTGTTATCGTCATCATTAAGGAGAGGACAATACAGATATGGTTCAAATGATAAAGTTTTCCAGTTAAACACTGCAACTACCATAGTTACTTTTGTTTCAAAGATAATGTTTTTGTGTGAAAATTGTTCTTTTACTGTAATACCAAGTTTCATGCATTTCATAGGCACGAGACTTGTACATTCTTAAAATTTGCTCCAACAATGGTGGGACTGAGGTTGGTGTGGATCCTCATCAGGAAACTCTTTAGAGAATCTATGGCAAGGCCACCGGTGAAGTGTACTAGCAAAACCATGCTTTACAGTGCTTCTTTCCGTTAACACAGTACAGTAGTTTGCGTTCTTAAGAATCAAATCCTTAGCTTTGTTGACATGAATGTTGGCTCATAAAATTAATCAATAGAAATAACGACATACAGACGCATCTTTTGTTTTATTGAGTTTATAATATTGGGCAGTTGTGAGCCATATATCTTTAGAATCTTATGAGCCAGACTCTTATAGCCTTTAGTGGACCAGACTGTTTGGCTGTTAGTAGGCCTTACTCATTCCTTAATGACTCTCTTGAATCTGGTAGGCAAGCCTCTACTTAGTCTTTAGTAGGCTAGCCTCTGATATGTTAGACAGTACTGTACTTTCTAAATCTAGATACCCAAATGTAAAAATGCTTTTTCAAAAACAGTGAAACCTGACGAAATGATTGGCTTCACGTCTAACAAGGGTTCAGGGTTCACTAATGGGAGGTCATGGCCCATCCTGGATGCCCTACTAGTATCCTTACTATGTATATATGATGTATTTCCAATATTATTTTACTGTATATTCTGTCATATAAGACAAGGCTTAGAATAGTTAATTGTGATTGAAAAAGCAGGGAGTCACCTTAATATACTGTACAGCAAGTGCAAAGTTGTTAAAATACATTGACTTAAAAAAATACTGTACAATTTAATTAATAAATGAAATATTTATTAGGAACTGAATTATAATACATTAACTAAAAGAAGACATTAAAAATTTATGAAGAAATTTGTTTAAATAACCACATCAAGAATATTAGATAAAAATCTTTCTTCATTTTGGATGATACTTAATCAATTTGACATTGTTCTCCCTTTAAGTTCCAGTTAACAGTTAAAACATGTTTAAAATATAAAATAATATTAAGAAACATAACTTACAAAAACTAATGAAAATTGGTAAACACAAAAAGTTTTATATTATTAAATCAAATATTTGAATATAAAGATAGAATAATAAAATTATAGAAATCTATACAGAATGGCATACTATAGGCTTAGTACATAAAAAAATAATGTGTCCAAAACTGCTCTACAGTAGTTTCAGTAATATAATCATAGACTGCACTTCTTTTTTTTAACAGTGGCACATTTCATATACAGTGAAAATGCATCTAAAATAATACAACCATACTTGAAACAAGCTTTATGTAAACATTGTAAATTTTCTTTGATGTTATTGTAGTCTAAGTTTATGTTTGTTCACGTTGAATGAATGTTCCAGCTTGTACACGTGCCAAGAATTTAATGCAGGTTTCTCTTAGTGACTAAAAGGGGATTTTTTTTCCCAACGAATAATAATTATGTTAATTAAGTTATTTTGATCAAGACATTATTATTATTACATTTTTAATGATAGCCTTTCTTAGGTTTAAGATGAAGTAAGTTGGTTAATGTTTTGTATTTTTAAAAATCTTTCACAAACCTGTTAATTTATTTTATTTTATCTTTCTGTATTCTGATACACTTTCAATATAATTTAATGGTTTCCAAAGTGGTTCAGTTAGATATAAGTAACAACAATTATAATGTAACTTAAAGTAAAACAAGAAATTTTCATTTTAAACGATGTGGTGTTTTCTCGCATACGGCTTCATGTGTGAATACTTTAGAATTTTAATCTGTGAATTAGCTTACGCCTGGCGTAAGCTACGCCAGTCTTACGCCGTGTGTGTGAACATAGCCTTATTTAACTGATTTTTCACTGAGGGACTTTTTGATGAAAAAAAATGCTACCTATAATGTCTAACAGTATTTTTTTTTAATTAAAAATAAATTATAACTAGATTATGAAATGTTAAAAATGTTAAATGACTGAATGTTTGATTCTGATGTTGAATTTGAATCAATAATTGATTATAAATATTTAGACATTTTTTTGTGTAATTAATTTTTATGATGTTATCTCCTGCAAGTCGTGCATGCTTTTGTGTATTTTAAGAATTGATTTTTTCAATATTGTACTTTATTGATTAAACTTCCTACTCATGCTAAACTACAGTGTTTACTTAATTTTATAAGCAAATTTTGTACTTTTTCCTTCTCAAAATAAAGGCTAGGTCTTAGGTTTACTTGCAATTTGTTTGGAGTGGCTCTAGTAGTTTGCTTTACTCCCTGGGTTCTGATGTCATTGTCAAACACATTATTTTCAAGGTGACTGGTTGGGTGAACATAAACGACACAAACTTTTGTTTTTAGCAAGAAAAAAATCAATTTTGAATTTGATTCTTGAACATTTTCCTATAAAATTCCCAACTGACTACCAGAAATGTATTGGTCAATACAAAAAACATTGGAAGAGAATTATATAACACGTGTTAATTGTGTGAGGAAAATATTTCTTCGTAATTTTCTAAAAGCTAACTTGCTCAATTATTTAATTTTTTTTTTTTTTTTTGGGGTTCAACTAATTTATTACTGTTTAATTATTTTAACTTTAATTTAACACAAAAATTATCGGAATTCAAGTAGGTTTTGTTATGGCTGATACAGGTACCAAAGTTGTAGATTTGTCCTACTTTAATCGATCGTAAATAAATAAATTGAATTAGGTATGTTGAAATTCCCAGGGGCTGGATTTATCAAAACTTGCTGAAGCAAACAAGAATTCATTTCCAAACTATAATCCAGGATTTTGTTAAAAAAGTCGGATTTATTAAACCCGTCAAGCAAAAATATTTATACCTTTGTGAGCATGTTAGGCCCCAAACATCATGACAGAAAAGGCCACTTGAATCCAGTATGTATGCCAGCCCTAAGTAAACATGTGCAAATATGCCAACATAGAAATAACGTACAGTTATTACAGGCCAGACCTTGGTATTGTGCAAACGCGCTACATACAGATAACGTACAGGCCTTTATTATAGGCCTTAAGGTTTTGACATTAAGTACTACTGTACTGTAAATTGCAAATTCATTTGGATTCAAACCATTATATGATCACATGTCCTTTTCTCATGTTTCTTTTTGGCATTTAATGTTTAGTTTGCTGCTAAAAATCACTAAAAATTACTACTGTACATAAACTGGATAACACACTCTAATTGCCTTCTCATAACGTTTGGAAAGAAAAAAAAAAGTGCGTAAGAGATGCATAAATTTTTGCAATCATTAGTAAGAGAACAATTATTGTACCCTTAAAAATGCTTTTAGAATAATTTACGTACAATATTTTAAAAAATCATGGTGACTCTTCTATTTTAACAGCTCTCGGGAAAAAGTATGCCTTGGGCAAACAAAGGCACTGCTGAAGCCTCCCCTGCCAAGGATACAGTTTTTCAAAGGCAAAGTATTAATAAAGACTACACTACAGATTATATAAATACTGTCGGAGTAGGAGACTGATTAATAATAGTACAAAAAATGATACTTTACTAATTACTGCTTTGCAAATTCCCCAGTTGCATTGTATTTTTGGTAGGGCCAATTTAAGAATTTTCTATCTGAAGCAATTGTTATTCCCTTTCAGTAATGGTCCTGCACCAGGCCACTACTTCAAAAGAACTGTAGTCACAAACCTTGAACCACTTCTAGCCATGTTTATGTACAGTAAAACCCTTATGGAATAATTCTAGAACCATGACAAAAAATAACAATAACAATAATCTGCATTAACCTTGAGTGTAGTTAGCACTTTGTTCATGTCAAATAAACAAATACTGTAGTAAAACAAAAAGTTTGGTACTCTTCAAGGATGTAAAACCCATGGAAGTCTAAGGCTACGGTCACAATAGCGTCTCAAGCCTGGCTTGACTTACTGCGGGTGAGATTTCAAGCCAGCCTCAAAATTCTGGGTCGGTCACACTAGTTGGATTGACCTCCAAATTATGAAAGTCGAAACAGCAGAGCCGTAGAGAGAGAGTTTGGCCAACTCTGTTTCACGGGATTCGATATACGCACGTGTGATTGGGTGGATCGCAATCAAAGATTTTACACCAGACGTGCCCGAACCTCTCTTCTTCAACTGATCTTTTATCAGCTTGTATTGGGCTCGCAATGCCTTCACTTT
>NW_022726429.1:459294-488232 GCF_011630105.1 Anneissia japonica
AATTCTGGGTCGGTCACACTAGTTGGATTGGCCTCCCAATTATGAAAGTCGAAACAGCAGAGCCGTAGAGAGAGAGTTTGGCCAACTCTGTTTCACGGGATTCGATATACGCGCGTGATTGGGTGGATCGCAATCAAAGATTTTACACCAGACGTGCCCGAACCACTCTTCTTCAACTGATCTTTTAACAGCTTGTATTGGGCTCGCAATGCCTTCACTTTTGTTTGAATTTTGGGCCGTCGTTCTCTTCTCATGTCCGAGACTGGCTAATCTGTCAGCAAGCACGCCAAAAATTCCCGTTTTGTTGTTTGTTTTTTTATTTTCTATCTGGTCTCTCAGCTCGGGTTGGCCCCACAAACCTACCAGGTCAGCAGTTTCCTGGTCGCTCCAAATCGATCGCATTATTATTAATTAAAATTTGAATTAACTTTTATGAAAAGTAATGATTGCGTCTTGATTGAACACACATGAAGAGCTCGCGGGTTTTTTATTCAAGAACTTCTAAAGGCAACGGCGTCATCGACTGTGATTGGTCGACAGCCGATGAGGAGATGTCAATCTCGGTCACGCCAGGGTCAATCCAGGTCAATATGGGTGCTGAGTCGGGATCGAGATAGGTAGATTGAGATCGAGGTCACGCCAGGCGCAAGTCGGTGAAGATGCGGTCACATTACGAAAATCTCACCCGCGGTGAGTCAAGCCAGGCTTGAAACTCTAGTGTGACCGTAGCCTAAGAGCCCAATCACACTTGAGAGTTACATCGGCCCAGGGCCGCCTCAGGGCCGGCCCAGGGTCGGCAATTTTTAAGTGTGAACAATCAATAAATGTTAAGCCGGCCCTGAGCCGACCTAAAGTTAATCCGACTTTTGAGTCGGCTCAGGTCCTGCAATGCGGGCCCTGGGCCTACCCTGGGCCGACCCAACTTTATATCTGAACGTAAGCCAAACCTGAGCCGGCCGAAGTTCGCTGATTGCGGTCGATTTTATCTAACCACAACAATCATTTGAACTGACTTGAGTGAAAAAAACACCATTGAGAAATAAATTGTTAAGGAAACTGTAGAGTAAATTGTATTCAGTTGAACTATTGTTTTTGAATAAAAGTTTTTATATAAGGTCTCAATGCCTAACTAATTATTACTCACAGCCACCGTGCGAAGCATAAGCATCATCACAAACCAAGTTGTAAACATGGGGAAATACCACATGATACAAAGCTTACGCTTAAGTTTCTACAGTTGAAGAATTCCAGTAGAGAAAAAATATATTGGCCTATCAAGCTCAAAATCGCGAGTCTGGTTTTGCACAGAGTAAAGTCGAGCTACGCTAATTATAGGCCTTGGTTATTATAATAATTATCGTCGCCATAATCATGAAGCAGAACGCTACGCTTAAAAATCGAAAAAAGTATAAGGACAATATTTGAAATTAGGTTCATGTTTCGCGCGAATTCCATGTGTTTATTCTAGGTTGTTATTTACCGTTCCGCCATGATGTAATGCAATTGCCTCGAACTTCCTGTCTTGCAATTCATCAACCCGGCCCAAAGGAGAAGTGTGAACGTTTGTAAGGCGGCCCTGGGCCGACTTAAAACAATCACTGTGAACGAAAATTTAGTTGAGTCGGCCGTACTTTAAGGCAGCCCTGGGATTTGATTATCAGGAAATGTATGGTATATTTTTTTTTACTTTTGTACAGTACTTAAGATTACACATGACCCATCATGCATCTCAATTGGATTTACCTTTCCCGCAATCTTTAACTGCCAGATCATAACATAGTGTCTTTTCCCCCACAAAAACTGATTTCCAGTGGGATTATTTCTATACCCAAATTTTTAAGAAAGTCAATAATACATTGAATATAAAATTATAAAAACTGTATTAAAAATTTTAAAAAGAAATCATAAATTATCATTAGCCCAGTATTTGGGCACTGAAGTTGACATAGTAATGAAAAATCAAAACCGTTTATATCGAAAAACCGGCTCTGATGCCTTGTTGACTGTATCTCAGTTGGTCAATTCTCGCTATTCTCCCATCCCACCATCTCTCCCCCCCCCCTTACAGACAGCCCCTTACCAATCCCCCACCAATAGCAATATCTTACGTTCCTGCTTTGAGTGGCTGCAGGACAAAAATAACACCAGGGAAACCGCCACCCTTTGTATTAGGTTCATTTTAGGTGCACTTGAGATCACAGGATCATAAGGTTTAGAGACTTTTATACGTGAGGACTTGGGTCTACCAACTCGAAGGAACACCCAGTAAAAACTGGGATTCCAACATAATCAATGGTTAGTGGCTTGTTCTGTCTGTGTGCTTGTTGTAATACATACCTTTGAAAATGATGTTTGGTTCATAAAAGACTCGGTATCCGCAAAAGAATATAACGTAAGCTGCGTATGTCCAGGACAACGTGTAAAACATACATCTCCACGCGCTCTCCGGGAATTTAGCTGCGTTGACAGTGGTCAATTGAAGTTTATATGTCAAAGGCTATGAAAACAAAATCAATGTCAAACAATCAATATGACAAATAGTTAAATATCATTCTGTTAAACACTTGAATTCAAGAAACCAGGGGTTCCAAGCCTCCTAGTCCTGGTTAGTATCCTGAAAATTTGCTAAACCACAATTCATGATGTTTGCATGTTTTTACTAAGTGTACAGTGTATTATTAAGTATTCACCCTGAAGTCAGCCGCCTTTGGTTTATATATTAACGTGCGAAGAAAAATACAATTGGATGTGTACACATATTGAGCGCCCTGAGCATCTTATGTTAGACGGAAAACACTCTGACTGCCAGGGGTATGAAAAAATAGCATTAGCCACCACCAGACATTTTAGTGAATTTTAACACTTTTCCAAAGCTCGTTGAGAGTGCGTATGTGATCAGATTGGCATGTAATAAATACTACAAGAACTACAAACATCTTAGCTTTACAATGGTACCAAACACTTTATTCTAATCACAATCTGTGACCCGTTAAACAGTAAAATGAATATTACTCACTTTTGGAGATTTACACAATTTCGCACTACAAAACTGAGATAATCACAATTTTGTGAAAGTACATCACTACTTCTACGCTCAATGTAAACAAACAAATAGTAAAATTCTTACGGTCCAGACTGAATATAGTATTCAAATTGTTAGTACAGGTCGGTAATTACTCCCATCTATCGGATTCCGTAAAAAAACCTGAAACACAGATCTCCATGTTTGGTGGTCAAGCGCTGTGTTACCAAACACAGAGATCTCCATGTTTGGCAGGCAGAGCGTTAAGAAAGCTCCTACGGTAAAACCAGATCTCCTTGAACTTGGCTTCTTTGTCTAAATGAGCACATATTAAAATTAATTTCTCTCTCTGATAGGATATAGTATGTAGAAATCTAGTTGTAGCAGTTTTAAGGTCTAGGAGACGAAGTCCAGAAATAATGAGTAATTTTACTGATAGCATTTATGTATCTGAGTAACGTTATTGATTTGTAAGTACAGTGCTGTGTCAGTTCGGGAAGGAAAGAGGAAGTTGCCCCGTACTGCTACCGTACCATTGATAAAATCATAACAGCGCCAACTGTTAAGCCATTTTTAATTTTCAGCACTTCATCTTAAATCCAGATTTGCAATTACAGTACAAGTATTGAATTTAATTTCAATCCAATGAATGCTCTTATTTTGATCATTCTTTGGGATTTTTTTTTCCATGTACAGGTATGCCAGACGACCCTACAACAATTACCAGCAACCAAATGTTTGGGAATAATACATAATTTGAGTGCCAGTGGGTATATACTGCTGTCTGCACTTTGTTGAGTATTATTAATTGCTTAAGAGTCTGCTAATCTTTCGAATACTGTATGACAAACACTGATATTATTTTTAAACTGCTGTACATATCGCAAATGACTTGTGCACATTCCACGCATGATACAGGTATTTCAATCAAATCTCAAAACAGGCCCGAGTCATGGGAACATGTTGAGAAGCATAGCATTATATGAAGAACAGTGAGGTACTATTTGCTACAAATAATGTTTTATAAGTATCTCAATTAACTTTCAAGTAATTTTCATATAAATTTAGGTATTACCATTAGTCAACACGCCCTAAGGGGTCGTTCAACATTATCAACACTTTTACAAGTGTACAACCAGTATGCTGGGGGAGGGGGTAGACAAATTTGTACACTTTTACATGCATAAAATTATTGATTTAAAATAACATGCAATATGTAAAATAATGGTAAAAATTATAATGTAACCATTGATATTCATTTTTAAGGAACCAATTACATTGCTTTAGTTCACTTCACAAAAAAGTGGAGAATGGTTTTGCAAAATCAAAACTTTTTTCAGAGGGGAGGGAGGGGGTACCGAAAACAAGTATTTACTGTTTGTACACTTGTTAAAATGTTGATAATTGCGAACAACCCATAATTACAAGCAAAAATCTACATAATGTATGCATCCAAACATTTCATGTACCATAAAGTAACAAGTATGCAGAGTATAGTATGTTGCATTGAATGTTAGCAACAAAACATTACAAAGTGGCTTAACATTATAAAATCTATAAAATCTACTTCAAGTGTATTACCAATGTATTTTTAATGACTTTAAAACCAAGTCACTATGGTCAATACATTCTCATCTGACCTACTCATTAAAAAAAAAGTTAAGTATGTACTGTAAGTTACATAATTATCCCGAACTAGAGTCTAACAGTCTACAGTAACATTTGGATTATAAAATCTGTCTTTAGAATTTTGTAATTCTAGGTGTGTTATTAAAATGTACTACATGACCAACATAATTTAAGTCATGATAAATACGGTAATCAAAACAAAACCTAAAATGAAAGACTATAGTATCAACACCTACGCACTACAAAATGTTTGAAATACAAGTGGCAGACACCTTGATTGACTATGCCGAATAGTGCTATAGCTTCAGGGTATAAATGCATCTAATATTTTAAAAGGTTTACCATAAGTAACATTAAAAATCTAACAATCATACCTTCGTTTATAATTTGATAGTTGGGGCTTACTTACAAGGGAACACAAAATGTAATTATGTTTTTATGTTAGCCCCAATAAAAAAAAAAAATTAGTTTATCACCTTACAGTATCTAAACTGGAAAAGCGATGAGGAAAGGGAGGCTTTCTAATTTGTCTTTTTTTTTCCCATTATCATTAAAAGACATGGCTTGGTCAAATGTCTCCCTTAAATCGCTTACAGTATATTATTTGGTTAAAAGTAAGGTATCTTCAACTTAAGAAAGTTACTTTGTTTCTTGTACTTGCTTAGGAACTTGCCCTACTCTATATCTAGGGATATTTTTTCGGAAGGATAGGGTGGCTAGCAACCCTATTCACCCTTGGCCCTACCCCATGGTTACAGTAGTGTCACCTACTGATAATTAAAATTATTCAAAAAATATTAATAAAAATAAGGTCATATTTACAGAAAGATAATTGCACATAAAACAAGGGTCATGTACAGTATTAATACAAAATAAGGGACATACAGTAACATCTCCAAATTACGTACACCTCCGTCCGAACAGAGTTCATAATTCAGAGAGTTTAAATTTTTATTGCATCTCGGTGTGTTGAGGATAGGCCTACAGAACAGTGCTGCACAGTACAGCAGGGATACAGCAGGTAGGCCTATGCCTTGCCATGGGTGCAAAATTTTATCACGAAAAACAAGTATTATTCTCTTCATAAAGATTGCGAATCCATTCGAAAGCGCCCCAATGTAATTGGGAGATGTTACTGTAATTATGAAAATAATGGTCACAAGCATCACATTTAGATTTAATCTTAAAAAATAAGTGTCAGATTAATTTTCATACAAGGATCATATTATTGTAGAAAACATTTACAGTATTCATAAAACAAAGGTCAAGTTCAAGACTTGTTTCATAAATTTGAATTTGACCTGTGTTGTACAGTAATAACATTTATAATAGATCATGATAAAAATGAAGGTCATATTCAGGGCTTAAGCAGGCCAAAAAAATACATTAGTAATTTGGCTAATTTGGTATGAAAACAATTAGCCAAATAGAAATTTGATTAGCCAGGACAAAAGAAAAAGCAATGATAGCTTTAATTCCATTAGATATTTGGCTAATTTTGAATGAAAATATTGAGCAAAATTCAGCTTTTATTGGGGTTTGGCTACTTGGCTAGTGTAAGGACAGCTTAAAAACTATTTATAATTGTATAATTAGGGTCATGTTAAGCTTTGTTTTAACATTATAAATCAAGGGTCAAATTTAAGGTCATACTAAAATCCATAAACGAGGGTCATACTGATATTCATGATGCATTGGTCATTCATACACTTGCATGCCAATGCAATATTTATGCTTAAAGTTTATTAGGTACCATCAAAGAGTATAAATAGAACAAGAGAGCAAAGTCCCATTCGTAAAAACGTCACGCCTGTGTAGGACGCCCACTAACGGTTGTATATTCTTTTTATTACCCAGTGCAGCCCTGCGCAGCGCGGTATAAGTACGCCCGCTATAAACTCAGTAAGCAGAAAACAAAAGTACAGTATCTTGTGGAGAACAGATAAACAGACAAACCGACCGTGTGCGGTGGAGTACTGGGTAATAAAACACATACAAGCGTTAGTTGGAGTCCTACACTAGCTGCGTATGGGCGTATCGTTTTTTTACGCTCTCGATGAGCGTTGTTGCCTCTCTTGTTCTATTTATACTCTTTGGTACCATGTACAATACATTGCAATTGCACTACCTGTAGTATACTGTATTTTGTAATCATTTTGTTTACTATCACAACATTCTATTTTATGAAAGACAAGACTATAGTAACCATAGTAACAGTATCATTAATGATAAAACAAAATATGATATAATAGTTGCTGTTAATTATCATCTTTATTAGGAAGATGTCCCAATTTTTTTTTACAGGCCAAGATCAATAATGGCATATGATACAAGGTTTTACTTGTTTAGACCCAATCATACTATTTTTTGGGTCCTTCACAAATATCAACATTTTAACAAGTGTACAAACAGTAGGCCTACTCTATTTTTGGTATCCCATCCCTCTCATCTGAAAGTGTACATAAAAAATGTTGAATTTACAAAAACAATTCTCCATGTTTTTGTGAAGGCTCAACTAAAGTACTGTACTGTAAAAATTATACTATTAAAAACTACTGTAAAAGTTACATAAAAATGTATGGCCTATATACAGAAGGGAGTTGTTATGATAGTCACTATAACTCCCTAATTATCCATTACTGCATTCGGTCATTAAAATTATATTATTTTTAATGCATTTTGAATCAACATTTTCATGCATATTAAAGTGAATGTGTACAAGTTTGTCTACATCTTCCCCCTAGCGTATATTGTTTGTACACTTATGAATGTCCCGGTCAATGTTATTTAAAAGATTTGAAAAAAATAAGAATGGGAGTAGGCTACAGGCAGAGTTTATCACTATAGTAATGTAAAAGGTGATGTACTGTATGAACAGAAGTTTAGCGAAGAACAGTTTTTTTTTTAAGTTAAGGGTCTAGGTACCTCATGTCAAATCTAGATTAATTTCAATACACTCTCACTAAATTATATTAACTGTAAATCACACCAGTTACACACAGTGAGTAGGAGTCTAGCTACAACAGGCCTACCCGTAGAACACAGTGCACATTTAGTGTACCAGCATATACAAATCCACAATGCATCATCCTACATTAAAAAAACAAAACTCTTCATGATCTGAATTTTAAATTCTCCTCATTACGATCTATGGCGTAATCAGGATTTTCAAATAGTGCGGGACAGTATCCGGGTAGACCGGTCTGGGTGGACTGCAAATTAAGCAAAGTATGAAAAATCTGGACCCATTTTCTTAAATTTTACCCATTTTAGGCAAAATATGAGATATCTGGACCCGTTTTCAAAAAGTGGACAAATTTTATACATAAAATTACATAATTTGGACCCATTTTAAAAATGTGGACCCATTCTTTGTGGACCCATTAGAAAAATTGTGTGGGACTGTCCCAATAGCTGGCTACGGCATTTATTATGGTTGACAACTACCCCAAAAAAATTACCTTTTGCGGAGTAAAATAAATCAACCATGTGCTTTGTTGTACAGAGATGTCACTAACATGTAGACCAAAGCTGGTAAACTAAAGGCTATGAAAACCTTGGTCTCAAAATTGGTCCTTATGGAGGGAGACACATTAATATCAAATACATTGTTCTTGAATTAAAATCCATGAAAATGACAAACACTAACAAACTTATGGAGTTATAAATTACCAATTTATGAATTTGAGTTTTGAAGGATGAAAGCCAATGGCTGTAAACTATGTCAAGTTAATACAATTGAAAATAAGGTCAAAGAGTAAAATTATAAAAGCAATAGAGTTTAAAAACCTGTCAACATAAATAAACTATAATATAAATAACATTTATAAGAATATTCTTTATTCTTTACGTAAACTACATAGGAAGTTTAAGAAAAAAAAAAAACTATTACTGAAAATGGATAAAAGTAAAATCTAATGATGATGAATACTAACATTAATGAAGTGGTACCAATTGTAATAATTTTTATTATTTATTGAATAATCAGATTGGAGAACTGGCTAGTGATAGTCTAGTATGCAACAAAATTTGTCATACAGACTTGAACATGAAGAATGGCTGGATCAAAAGTTTTAATAGAAAGAACAAATATATTGATATGAATTGTATGAAAGGGTGAATCTAAGTCATCTAGTTAAATAGCAATACAAAGAACCAAAGTTAACGCTATGGTTAACTTGAATACAATAACTTTTACAGAAATATACCTCAAATCTGTTAGTTAACTGTAAAACTCAAAAGAAGAAAGAATCAAGGCCACAAAATTTTATGTCCATGAAGATTAAAGAGTCATAAAAAATGCAAAAGATAGAATTGAATTGTAATCAGAAGATACGAGTGATGTTTTGCCCTACCGTACAGTACCCGACATGTTATTGAAGTATATTCCCAAATACTTGCGAAAAATGTTTGCAAGCGATTCTGGTGGGAATCAAACCCACGACCTCGAGATAACTAGCCTGGTGCCATAACCACTACAGACTACCGAGTTTGCGCAACCATATGGTTATGGTACCAGGCTAGTTATCTGAAGGTTGTGAGTTCAATTCTCACCCGAATTCCCAAGCAAATTTTTCTGCAATTATTTTGGTACGAATACAATAATATGTCAGGTAGGACAAAACATCTCCTATGATATTTTCCTGACGTAAACTCATAATATCAAATCAGAAGATAAACAAGCTAAAAAATAGGTATTTCTGCAGTCAAACAATAACATTCCTGGGATGCCTTTGAAAATTGCTCTATAGGCCTATCACAATCTGATCCTTTAGTAAATGTTTTATTACTGTATTAAATAAAAAATTATATATTGGAAATTTGCTCGGTTGCTAGAAAGAAGTACATTTTGTTCTCTAGTAGTACTTGACAATACATATAATATCTAAAATACTACGTCACAATATCAATAGGTCATTTACATAATAGTTAAAGAAAATAGGGTAATATGGTTATAGTATTTTGCATTTTCATGTAGAATAGTAATCACAGCCAAAATCTATGATTATACTTCCAATTTTTCTGTTAATAAGTACTCTCCCAATTAGAAAGATTTTTACTGGTAAATTTGTCCATAATGAAGTCAGCTGATAGCATGCAGTGCTACAGTAGGTACCAGCTCTATGCTTATAGTGAATTAAAAAGATCAACACATTAATTGGTAGCTTGCCAAACTGGAATGATTTTCAATGCCAAGAAAGTCCCGCCTAGAATATCCCAGCCTGATTAGTGATATTTTTGATTGACCAAACACACACATTTTACTGGTTGGATATTTAGTTTTCAATCAAAAATTGAGGGCTAAAAAGTCTTTGAGAGAATAGTACTTTTTAGAAAATAAGGAGAGGATTGTTTCCTATTGTACTTGCACTTTCTTAAAGATGTATTGTCCCTTGCTAATGTAAAAAAAAATCATAAAAAATAAGTTTGAAGTAAACTTGCTCATTTTGCAATAACATACAAATTATTAACTTGTGCATAGAAATTATTGAATTTAAAAAACTTGTACCCTGATTTTTATACCAACAAATTATAATAAAAATAATAAAACACTTCCAGTGACTGGGAGTGTTTCTATCATTTTTCACTGTAAACTGATGGGTAGACAAAACACTAATGCCTATGTTCAAGTTGATAACTTTTATGTTACTTCAAAATGGGCAATTTAATTTCAAAAAATATTTTTTATGATTTTTTTTTATATTTAGCATGGGACAATACATCTTTAACACTACCAAAGGGAACTCCTTGGAAAGTTTCCAAACTTGTATATCTTTAGAATGATTCATAATTTTAAAAATCCTTATCTCACCCACACATCACTTGATTTTATTAATCAACTCCCACACTACTCTAGCCAAGCCATTTTGTGTCCAATTTAGTGAATAGAGATCTCAACAACCACAAAGATGGCAATATCATCATTAACCAAACAGTAAATTTTGAAATTATGTGTAAAAAAAAATCTACAATTCTATTAAATAAAGAGTGTTAAATTATCAAATTATAAATTTAAGTCATACCAAGCATATCTGCTTTCACTCGAATGAAAGATGGAAGATATCCCAAAATCACACTAAATCGCAGAATCCAATACCTAGGGGAAGTCCACCAAAAAGACGGACAAGACAACGTTAAATCCATAGGACACTCTAACGACGGTAGGACGTAGAACGTAATGACGTCACTAAAGGTCATCTGTGCATGCGAGAACATTTTCCTCGTCGCGTGGACGCAATTTAGCCAAATGTACGTATGCAGATAACGTAGAATGCCTGGTAGGACAATCACACATGAGTAATTCTGTTCTAGAGTCGCGTCTTCGCGCAATCAAAAGCCTTCTATTAACAACATTGGAACACTACTTAGGAAAGCTCTAGATACTGTAGATCAAGGTAGAATTTTAAACATCATGAAAAGGCTGTTATCTCAAGGACCAATCCTAGGAGGACAACATTAATATGAAATGATAATATGAAGCACACCCAGTGTACAGTAGTTTCTCTGGTACTCTCCTAGCTAGTAGAACACAAGATTAGGACGAATTTATTTATTTTTTTGGGGGGTGGGGAGGGGTATGGACTATACACGAGGAATCCTCTTTTCAATCAAAAGGCAATTTGTTAGCACTGCATTTCTAATTCAATCAAAGCTAATATTTGATTTTTATTAGAGTACAGTACTTGTGAAAGTCTGATTACCTATTAACTCATTCAAACTGGGCTTTTGCTCAAGAAAAGGCTGGTAAGTAAAATTGGGCATAAGTTGGGTGGGCTTTTACAGGAGGTGGGCATACATCCGAGGTACTATGGTTATATTTATTCACATATTTCTTGCAATTTTCACATTTTTTATTTTAAGTTTTACCGGTAATTTAAAATCTATTTTAATGAATTTTATCAAATCAAAAAGTTCAATTTTATTTCATAAAATGCATCAAATTATATTTTCTAGATCAACATATTTCATTAATTTTATTAATTAGAGATGTAAAATATATGAATGCAAAAGTAAACCCAAACAAAATGCAAAAAAAAAATGGTCATTAACCCAACAAGATGACCCATATAGCAAAACAAACCAACAGAGTTGAAAACAACAATTAAGTAGCTAATTATACTGAAGCCAGAAAAAAAAAAATTAATAAGCAATGTTATACATTTTCTTCATGATATTAAAATGAATGTAATATAGATGCAAATGGTAGTATTAATAATCAATAAGCTAGCATCTAGGACACATGGGACATATGAAATAAATTAATTTAATAACGCCGCTTCATCCGCTTAAGAATACACTATGTACAGTACAGCACCGATAGTCATATAATCTCTCAATGACTGATGACATCTGAAGTACGATAGTTCCTCTGAAGCACACGCCGCCTTCTGAACATGATAATGCGAAGATTTTAGCGGTTCGGTCAGCCTGTACTTCTAGGGAATCCATTATTTATGTGAAAAGGCAAACTTTCAACAAGATGATCTCCCAATTTTTTCTTAGAATAGCTGATCAACTCATTCAAATCGTAGCTGGGCTTTTGCCATGAAAATTTCTTGTACGTGAAATTAGTATAGCATAGAGGGTGGGCTTATACTTGAGGTGGGCTTGTAGCCAAGGAACTTCAGTTCATACTGACCTGAACACAGTACTGTTTCTCAATCAGCTTGTGTTATAAAAATGCCACACGCGTCATTTAGCCCGTTGCTGCTTTACAACTGTCCAATTATTTATATATCAAATATATTAGCAGCTGAGATTTCTGAATATTCAACTTGCGTTGACAAACGAGGGAAATATAAATAGACACTACCATAAAAAATATGATTATTATTATTAGTATTTATTATTACTAATATTTATTATTACTAGGCCTACAATACAGTATATGTAAATAGACTAGGAAAGATATAAATTCTGCCTGAAATTTACACACTAGACAAATTATATGAAAAGGGGTATAAAATAACAACTTTGACTCATTTAAAAAGATCAACCATGGAGTACTACAGTGTTACATCACGATACCATGTGATACTATTCCGTTGCTATCGGCGGCACAAATGCGTTCAACAAACACCATTTTCTCCACTGGCAAACCATTGATTACTAAAGTAATTATTAAGAAGTTGTATCTCAATTTTTCTTTGTAAATGTTATTTGATGATTAAATGTGTGTTCGATAACTAATATAATGCGAGCTTTCTGTTTTTAGTACATTTTGATGGTAAATTATTAGGTTTTAAAATGCCTATTCTAAACCATTAAGAATATGAAGTCATTCATTCGTAACGAATGGTAACCAATGTACAGAGGGCGCCACCTCCACCTGATGTTGTGATGACACGACTATGGTACTCTATAAATTCATCAGGACACAAATATCTTCAATGATTTACCAGTTTTCATACTATGGAAATCCTAAAGTTGATAAAATTTAAAGAATGCAAAGCCCCTGGCTAAAATTTAACATATTTTCAGGCAAAGCATCAGCCAAAACAGTCAATTATCCAAATTATTATTTTTTATGTTGGCGTTTGTAGGTCTGCAATATAATAATAATAATAATAATAATAATAATAATATTGGAAAAACTGAAATACTGTTCTAACAAACACCAAAGCACCAATGGTAGAACATCATAGACTACTATTAAACTGTGCATTAGTGCAATGGCAACATCGGTCGGGGGTCAAAAAGAAATCCCCACCACCTGCCATCGGACAAACACTGACCCCCATTGCCTAAAGCCTAGCAACTGACTGCCCCCGACGTGGCTTTCACATGGTAAAACAACGTACTGCACCGTTATTATTTTTTGTTAAGTTACGTTGCCTTGCTTTGGAACGGTCGTTGGCTGACATGATTCTATGGAGAGTGCAACGCCACAAAGTGTACACAACAGATGCTGTAGTCGTTAATGTCAATCCGTTTAGACTGCCACCGACACTCAACATCGTGTCATCTAGTGCTCATAGGAATCGCAGTTGGATTCATTGTACGACAGTCAATAAACAAAACTGATTACATAAACTTCTGCCCATTCATAAATAAACCAGATAGCATAGATTTAAAATAATTTTGTATTTAGCAACCAGACTATAAAAGCAGCAGCTTACTAGTTAATTGCTTGCCTTCCATCTCAAGGTCCTGGGTTCGGACTATCTTAATGGCAGGATTTTACTAGACTAATACTAAGCCTAATCCCCTGCACTGTAGTTCCATCTTGTAATTGCCAAACACTAATATTCCCTAATGGATAATTATTTCTCTCAGTGCTAAATGCAAATTACACTAAATTTGGAATGACTTAATATTAAAGTGCAAGATGTTTTTTTCATATTATAATGGAGGATTATCCATATATTTATCCTATTCTTATACATAATCTTCTGAGAACTTCAATGCTGTATTACCAGCCATCATTTTTTCTACTCCTAAGGCTTCATTAAAAAAGTTCTGCAAATATTGAACAGCTATAAATTGACTCAGTTACTCCTTGTTGGATAAGAATGAAATACCAGATGGTATTCTAAACTATTAATATCTTATAAAGATAAATACACATCCATTCCAATTTTCAATACTCAACATATTATGTGTTCTATGTAATCGAAACATAAATTATCGAAATGTGAACAACAGATTAGAGATTTGGAAGAAATACTGTAATTTAAAATATTTATAATACATATAGTTCTTTAAAGAGTTGTTAAACAATGATATCCTGGAAAATGATCCCTGCCTAATTAATAATAATAATAATCAATTTATATAGCGCATAATGTAAAATACCTCTATGCGCTTTACAGCATGGTGTGGTAAAAAATTATTAAAAATTTCACCAACAAAAATAATGAGTAACAATAATGATAAACAACAATAAAAGATAAATAAATATATACCGTATATTCCGGTGTATAAGCCGCACCTGTGTATAAGCAGGTTGACATTACTAATTAATGTTCACATAAAGAAATTTCAACTTTTTTGGCCGATTATTAAACAACAAACAACTGGAAATGTGTGTAAACTGCTGGCTACCGCCATGTTAACAATGTCGTATTCATGCTGTAGGCAGCCCTAGGGAAAGCCCCATTTTTTGCTAGACGGTCGTGCTACGGAACGTTAAATTTTCAACATCAGTTTAGATTTAATAAGTTTAATAAAATAAAACACTTATTGAGTATATTTATCTATTAAACAATCATTCTATTATTATGTTGACTAATAACAGTCGGTATTAGGCTACAAATATTGGTAATTCTAGTCATTACTACTCACAGCAGAAATTTATTTCCTTTTTTTATTTCAAATAATTGTTAAATATTTATTTCCTTAGTCGTATTTCCTTACTTACTTTATACTCTTTTTTCCAATTCTTTTTTCCCCTTTTCGTTTATTTTCTTTCATACTTATGACCCGTCTCTCTTTTCCTTTACTTTCCTGTAATTTATTTTGTTACTTTTTCTTCCCCTACCCCCTATTCCTCCTTACATTTTTCTACCTCTTTTCTTTCCTCTACCTTTTCTTACATTATATTTTCCTTTTTTTCACTTCCACACTTCTTATTCTTTCCGTTCTCTTTCTTTGCCATTTCCTTTCTTTTTCTATCTTAAACCTCCTCGTTTTCTTTCTTTTTCTTTTCTTTCTTTTCCTTTCTTTACCTTTTCGTTTTCGTTTTTTAATTAATATTGTCTCCTGAAGTTAGCTGGCCAGAGGACAAGAAGACAAGCATTGACCTCGTCGTCTAATGCCGGGCATTCACTGTGCCTAACGTGGCATGGCAAAACAACTTACTGTCATTTTCTTTTAAGTACGTTGTCTTGTCTTGGCCCGCATAAGAACTGCCATCGGCCGACTTGATTCTATGGAGAGCACAACGCCACCATGTGTACACAACAGATAGATACCATTATGACCAAATAATTTTTTTTCCTTTTTGATCCTACCAAGCCAACCCCTCCACCCACCAACCTCCAGCATTAAAACATTAAAAAAAATTAAATGTTAACGTTAATAGGAACCACGGTCCGTATCAAGGTCTGGTTTATGTTAGTGTTATCATAAGAGCTGTTTAGAATTCATTCCATCTAAAAGCTACCATCATGTTTTCAGATGATGCACAACTGTTTTTGTTAGTACTTAGTACTAATAAACTTAGTACTAATAAATATTTACTTTAATTGGTAAATAAATTGCATCATTTGATTGTGATATGTTTGGTATTATAAGAGTTACAATTTTATATTGCCAAGCAACTAATCATGCAACCGTATTCCTTATCTCGCAATAATCGTAGGACTCCAGTGTTTTTAAATTAAACATGCTGTCGTATTCACTGTCGGGGAATCGTAGACTCTCTGCTGGCGAAAAAGCTACAACCAATCATTTCGAACCACTGCTAAAAAGAACAATTTTACAGCCTGAGTTCCATTAATTCTTTGGGTGTTTAGAGGTGCCTACTCTTAAAAATATCTGAGGTTGGTGTGGACAATCTGTCAGGGAACTTTGAAGCACCTTTTCGAGAATCTTTGGCGCTGCCATTGTTAATATTACAAAACAATAGAGTATTTTGGTGTTGTTTTGTTTGTTCATCCTTTAGAAACTAATCTATACAGGATATTGTTAAGCTGGACAGCCTGCATTAAGCATAGGCCCAGATCACATACAAAAGTGCAGTTGAATAACTGAAGGTCAAATTATTGTCATTCAGTTTTCGGGTTGATAATCCCATTGTAGACCACCTTCAGCTCCAGTAGCAAGTACCTGCATAATAACATTTTCTCACATTACACCATTACTTTGTCCACTAGGCCTACAGTATTATAGAAAATGATGTTTGACACAGAAGCTCAAAAGATACAGAATATGAGAATATGAAAACTACTGCACACAGATTATTGCCATCCCAGATCCCAACAGAATGCCCTTGTCTCAACCTCATATTTTTTTAAAGCTAAGGCGAGACATTTTTTTTATTAATTGTTTCGCGAACTTATTTTTTTAAAGATCATCAGAGGAGGGTGGGAAAAAAAAATATAAACAAAATTTTGTTTTCCTATTTAGCAAATAAGTTTTTTCCTAAAAATAAATATAAAATAAAATTGATAAATGTAAACAGTGTAGTAATGGGATGGTTAAATGCTTCAAATGTACAATTAGGAAGAAAACCTTTTTTTTTTTTTTTTGTTGAAATTTCCATTTTTTGTTGTGGCCAGTGCACTAATTGGCCTAGACTGGGTTCCAGTCCCTAATCTTTGTCTTAATCAGTTGAAATTCTTAAGAATAAATCGATTTTGGCACAAATGGCGTTCCATATTACTTACTTGCATGGCGTTCCATAGTATACTTTTTCTGGGATTAGGGACTGGGAAAACAGTGAGGATTTCGAGTGCTGGCACCACGATTTCGTGGTGCCTGACGTATTTAACACTTTGATTTCCGATTGGCTAATTACCGTCGCATATATTAAATATGCTAATTACGCTTCCCCTCGGCCCAGCTAATGATAAGGAGGATTCAGGTGCAGGTCAGCTCAGCTTGTGCACCGCGAGGATTGCTAGGCCCATATCACAATTCGTCCAACCATGGAGGTAATATTTAAACGCACCTTCACAACAGAAGTGTGCTGCATGGAAAGTACTGTAACCAACTTCACGCCAGTTAATAAAATACAGTATTATTATCGATATGATACAGCCAAGCTCATGCTTTCTCGCCGAGTTCAGCACATTCAGGTTTAGGCCTAGCCTAGAGAGAGCACAATAGTCAATATTCACGTCGGGTTTGCAGACATCTATTTGAAATAGGCCTACATATTAGTTTTGACATACAGTAATGTAATTGTAGTTAATATAGCATTAAATAATAATAATAATACTGTATAAATATTTAATTTTTCAAACTGGCTAAGATCTAGGAACCTCAATTTGCTACGTACGACGAATGGGTGAATATCATCGTACCTATGGACAATTGCATCCTTTGCATAAAGCTGTATTTCCGAAATTTAAACAATGAATAAATATATCAATTTTTTTAATTTTTAATTAACATTTGATGAGAAGCTGAGTAAGAAATTATTGTTTAATGAGAAAGGTTTAATTATTGTTCATTGTACAGTATGTTGGCCAAAAAGGAGGCCTAATTGATTTAATTACATGACATCCATTTGTTTTTCAATACATTTATATTTTAATCTTAAATTAATCACAAGTGACACGTACACATTTCACCCCTTAGTATCAAATTTTTTTTGGTATTATTTCTAAGTTACAGTGAGTAATATGCAACTCCAAATTTACAAACAATATTTATAGCATTCTATTGGGCCATAAATAAAACAAATAGACAAAAAGGAGAAAATGTGCAATTCTTTTAATTGTTCTGATCTCCATAGCTATCAGATATATTTTTCAATAAATATAATCATTCTGTTTAATTTGTAAAAATAAAGAGGCTACATTGCAGGTAATGAGAAAACAATTTAGTTGCATGTATTTGGATTAAAATACATTGTAACTGTCATTGTACGAAACTAAAAAAAATGATCCAAACCACAGTGATTTTACATTTCAAACTTTATTTGTTGATCTTTCAGTGTTCTACCATATATATTGTCAACTGCTTCAGGAAAAAAAAATATTTTTACTAATTAACAAACAATTTTACTATATTAATTAACAGTCAATTTAACGTCAATGCAAAAGAATACAGGAAGGATCATACTATATTTAATTGTTCATTATCATAAGCATATTTCAGTACAATTAATATCAAAATGACACTGGGTTTGGTATACAGGAATTTGTGCTTCTCCATCAGATGCTAAGTGTCTCAAGTTTCATAACTTGACTGAAGTCAGTGGGGATCATCGGCTGGACTATTCACAGAATATCCATTCCTGCAAAACAATTGAATTATTAATAGCAATCAAATATAGGTTAACCAATAGCTATGGTTAAAATTAGTGTACCTCCTCTAGATAAAAATAGGGCTGCAACATTTTGTGAATATTTGGGAAAATATAATTCCATCAACTGATTGAAAACTGAAGAATAAGTACAAGTACTTATCAAGCAGGTACAATAAAGCTAAAGCATTTTCAATTTGGCGAAAAAAAAAAAAAAAAAAATTTTGGCCCTAGCGTATATATAATATAAAATCAAGATGACACTTGGTTACCAATTCAATATGTTATTGCAATACAGGCTGTTTCATGAGTACTTCCTAAATTGTCAGGTGCTACAGTAAGCTAGATTCAGAGCCTAGTACCTCATAAAATAGCCTGTAGTGCAATGAAATGTTGAATTGGTAACCAAGTGTCATCTTGTTCTACTACTGCATTGAGCACTTTTATCTTAATGATCTGGTTTCAACCTAATATATATATATATATATATATATTGTGGTGATTCATGCGTCATGCGGTAGGCTGTGGTATTGGGACATAGTTATTTAGACTTTCAGTTTGGAATCGAAGAGCCTTAAAAAACAATTATTTTCAAAATAATATGTTGCTGAATAGGTAGCCAGTGCAGGTTTTTCAGGATGGGAGTGATGTGGTGGCACCTGGGAGTGAGGTTGTATTTGCAAACAGCAGAATTTTGAATTTGTTGTACAGGTAAACGTTTAATTAAATAAAAAGAGAGGCCAAATAAAAGTGAATTACAATAATCAAGTTTCGTGGAAATAAAGGCATGAACAAGTTTTTCTGTTGAATTTGTGTTGAATAGTAATAATTTTTTTATTTTTTTAACTTTAGTAATACTGTACCTGAAATAGGATAGGACTAAAACTGCAGTCCCTATTATGAAGATCCTAGGCCTAAGGCCTTTATTGTAGGCACCACAATAGAGCGATGTCAACCATGCCAAACAAAAAATATTCAAATTAATGAAGGAATAAATATGCTAACCAGTATATTGAAACAAATTAAACAAAAATAAATCTGTTTTATAAGGAAATATTTATTAAAAAAAAATAATTTGTGCATCCGATCCACATGATCACGCACAGACAGATCGAGCAAAACCATAATATGGCTTTGAAAAATGGCCAAACAAGTGTCCTCTATGTAATACAATCGAAGTTAACTGCGAGATATTTTTCCATGGTTGGCATAAAACCGTAACGCAGCCTACAAAAAAGTCTAGTTACATACCGGCTTTCAAGTGATGGCTAGACCAT
Organism: Anneissia japonica; assembly: GCF_011630105.1. Taxonomy (NCBI): domain Eukaryota; kingdom Metazoa; phylum Echinodermata; class Crinoidea; order Comatulida; family Comatulidae; genus Anneissia; species Anneissia japonica. The sequence goes on from NW_022726429.1 coordinate 479,138, forward strand.
AAGCCCACTTTTATTTTTTACCCAATATACCCTAAGGTATTATAAATACGACTTTTGATTCAAGCAACCAATAGGTACAGTAGTAAAAAATAGGCAATGGCTAGGCGTCTTTAGATCTAATCGTGGCTTGACAGCTCAGCGCGAGAGATCCGATTTTGCGTGCATACATCGTCGTCGTCGCGCTAGGTGCTAAAAAATTATGCCTTTTCTATTTTACCAATTTTAAGAGTGCATCTATGGCCTGATTTTGGTATAAATACATGCCTGTTTTAGATTTTATGTACTAAATGTTAATTTCGGAAGTGGTATTTCTCGAATTTGTACTTGAGTGAAAAGACGACCTTTAACAAAAAAAAAAAAAAAGACCCGATTTTTTGAAAAATTTTGGTCGGTTGCGGAGGGCAACACAACATAATAACAGTAAATATTATAACCTTCAAGCCCTGTCTCTTATACACATCTAGATGGGTATAAGAGACAGGCCAGATGCACATTTGTCTCCTGTTGTGTTTTGGAATGGCTTCTCAATGTCAAGTCTGGCAGCCGGCCATACCTTTCCGCTGGCACAAGGGAGCGCCCCCCCCCCCCACCTTTCGTACAGTTGCAGCCATGGTAAGGGCATGGACTTACAGGTCCATGGTAATAGTAAGTAAGAGACTACCGGTAATCCATCATGATTTTATGCTGCTGTTAATGTTTCACTGCTTTTAATTGACTTTCATTGTTTTTGCGTCGGCAAACTGGCCTCGGCAATCTGGCATTCAGCAAACTTGATTTCGACCATCTGGCCTAGAACTTATAAATTAGCCACCTTATAAAAATAGTAATGACACAATTTAAAATGGTGGTTCTTCAAGTAAAGTGCCGAATATCAGGTGCGATCCATGCCATGAATGAACCGTGGGTATGTGCAGCTGAATATATTTTTAATTAATGTTCTAACTAAACCCACTGCATTAGATATTCGAAATCGGCTGCATAATCGCTGTCCATGGATCGCACCTGATTTCAATTGCCTTTGCCCTAGCTTGCATCATATCATCAATCAGTGTAGGCCTAGGCCCAGTATTATTATTATTATTATGCATGCCAGGTATTGTCAACCCTCTCATCATTGTCACCACTCGTTGTCGCGTCGTAACCTCCCTCTCTCTCGAAGACTAGGCCTATAGGCCTAGGCTAAGTTAAGTAAAATTGGCTGAAATTTTTACATATTATAAAACAAAGTGTAAAAACATAATAGGAAATTAAATACACAGACAAGTGATTTTTAAACGGTTTAACAACCTACCTTGAATATATATTGGGTAAAGAAATGTCTTACACATGTCCATACACAAGCTAGCAAAACGATAATCAACAAATCTGTGTTTTCGTATCTGCAGTACTTTCTGAATTCGCCAATAAATCCCTCTGGTTCAACTGGTTCCGTGCGTATATACTCTGGAAGTTCATAAATCAGACCGTAAAACAGTCCTATATAATCTGGAGTGAATAAAAAGCCTTCACCACCCATTATGGCCGGTTTTCTTGCCCTTTTTTCGACTAAACAATCGCTTTAGATTCAGAAATCAACTCTCCAACAGGGGCAGGGCTTTAATTCTCGTGAGTAGTATACGGGGCGTGAACCGGATGAAATATCTGAAATCACACGCATGAGCGGTTCTAACATTGAATAATCGATCATCCAATCTTCTCCTCGCGACCTCAGCTCCCCCGTAGTAGTTAGATAGAGGGCGCTAAACCAATTGTACATTAATTATAATACTTTTCAGTATGAACAAAATATAATAATGATTGATAATAATAAATTCATCTGGTTTGTTTTAAGATTGAAAAATAATAAATTCATCTGGTTTGTTTTAAGATTGAAAAATAATAAATATATCTGGTTTGTTTTAAGATTGAAAAAAAAAACCAATCTGTAATACGTATAGTACAACTTTCGGTGTGAGCTGAAATAACGGCACTGTCCGAAAATGTTGATATTTATAGCCTGCTGAAAGGTCCACTGATTAATCTCAGATAAGAAAGTATAATACATACTCCAAGTATTGAAATACACGCCATCGTGTTGGGATTCAACATTTCGACATTAATTATGTCATCATCAGGAATGATATTCCTGATGATGACATAATGAACATTCCTGATGATGACATAATTAATGTCGAAATATTGAATCCCAACACGATGGCGTGTATTTCAATACTTGGAGTATGTATTATACTTTCTTATAGCCTGCTCATCCTGTAAAAGATGCTGCAAGGATTCAGGGGATGACGAGGATCGATCCAGAGATTGCTTTATTTCTGCTTTACAATATTTAACTACTCCAATCCACGTTTTATTTTGGCTTAGTTCTCACGTTATTGCTTGTAATTTTTTGGCGATGCAGAAAAAACAAACATGAAAACGATTCTTCAAGATGCACTGTTTGTCATGATTTAAAAAGAAAAAAAAAAAATAGAAAATTCAATTTGAATTTGAAATTGCCTAATTTGTATTTACTGTATGCGTATGAATTAAATTTATGAATATAAAAGAAAAACCATTCTCTTTAATTAACAGCTAAATAATGCCTTTGCTATATATCTTGGTAGACACCTTATACTTGCTGGTAAACAGTTCGAATAAACGCCCCGTTGTGAATGGTTGAGCGGAATTTATTAGAGGGAGGCGTTTATGTGAGGCCCGGCGTTTATTTGAGGGAGGCGTTTGTTTTTGTTGTAAAATGTATAGGTTACGTATGTATACTTATATAAACGCCCATTAATTTCATTGTAAATGTGGAACTATACAACACATAAATTCTCATCAATGTGTTACTGCATCACCATGAAGAAGCATTGACCCCCAACCAGGTGAGGAAAAATGTAATTCTACTGGATAAGAACATTAGTAAAATGTGTTGAGATTGTTGCTTCATTTAGTCTTGTTTACAGTAGTTTAGAAGTCGTTTATTCGAGTGAGGCGTTTAATCCAAACGAGGCTCTAACCATTAATGAATGGACCACGTTTTTACCTTTTACCGTACCCATAAAGGTTTGAGCAGTTCATGGAATTTACTGTTGATGACAATAATTATGAAATTAGGCTTGTTTTGTTGTAATAATGTATTTTTGTTTGTTTTTCTTTTTGAATTTGTGTATACTCTCTGTTCTCTACTATCACTTCCTTGCAACAAAGTATGATCAAAGAACTATTTGGTATACCGACATTTGATAACTATAGTCGTACGTTGGTGGCAGCAAACTCAATTATGATACTTTCCTAGTAATCACAATGTACGAAACCCTCTTTAAAAAATGTTTGTTCCTAGATGTTCGGATATGAAATCAACCATCCTACATTCTGATTGATCTGTTAATAAATTAAATTTTAATGCGCAATTTACATAGCTTTTTTTTTCTAAAAAAAACAAACAACATGTAGTACGAAACACTTTTTGTTCTCAAATGTTCGGATATCAAATCAACCATCCTACATTCTGAGTGTGATCTGTTAATAATAACTTGAATTTTAAGGTTTTGTCGCGTATCCGGGCATTTTAAACTACTGTATGTTTGATGAATTCCTCAGTCCAACTGACCCACATTGGGAAGAGAAAAGAACAGTAGGCCCTAAGTTTGAGCCGTCATATTTAGGTTATTTAGGTTGGTTTATTTCGCAATCCACCATTCAACATAATATTTAGGATTTATACACAATTCTCAAGATTACTATTTTTAAAAAAAAATAATTATGTTGCGATAGATAAAGCCAACTTGAGTTTTTTTTTCTTTTAATTTATTTTATTGCAGTTCGCAGATATGAGCGAACTTGTAAAAACTTACCAAATTAAAGAAGATATTACCACCCAAAAATAAAACTTCCATTGAAATTTTCAATTAAAAGATCCGTTGGCCATATATCGACTCATAAAAACGTAATTAGAATTTCAGTTCGCCAAAATCAAAATCCGTTACGATTTTTAATCGTGCGCCGCGGGAAATCCACGCACGGTCAGTGACTTTCCTCTTTATATAATTCTGTTAAACGATGAACCATCAATTTATATTTTCCACCAACTTCTGAATTCATTTTAACAAGTAACCGATTCATCTGACCATTCACATGCCATGGAAATGTATTTAAATCATTTGAATTTGTATTATAATTATTGTTTTTGCCCCTTTTATACGTGTTGTAAATTGTTTTAATAATAGTTTTACTGTGTTAACAAATATTTAATTGATGTATCGGTGATTTCATATTGCATTTATGTACTGTCATTGGCGGAAATGAAAAGCTTTTTTTTAATTCTGAAAGAGCTACGGTACCGTATTCATAAATAATTGTCATGTGATTTTCTTTTTGGTTTTTCCAATTTTATTTTTAAGAAATACATATTTAAGACAAGCCCTATAGGCCTAATTAGTTCAATGTTATATGACTGAATATTAAAGCAAACATCCACGGGAATTGGACAACTAACAAAGGAAATAAGCAAGAAAAGGTGGTAGAAAATTACCTTTCCAACCCCCCCCCCCCACCTCCCAAAAAAAAAAAAAAAAAAAAAAAGAGAGAGAGAGAAAGAGAGAGAGAGGGAGAGAGAGAGAAATGATTGTATCTCGGCGAACGCCAATATGATTTTGACGTGTGGTTTTAGATATAGGCTGCCAAATACCGGTAATATACAGTATTGTATAGTGCCGGTACTAAATAGGCTACGACGAGGGCCAATATAATAATAGTACCGTACTGAAAATTACCAGGGACTTTTACTGGACAATAATGTAATTTATCTTATAAATGATAAACATTCCGTTTATTTTTCCTTATTATTTAAATAATATTTCTTATAAATTATATTTTACTATATCTCATGTTCCACTTACGCAAATACCTTTCTTTCTTTACTGTTGCACTATTAAATAGTTTAGTAACTAATGATAATTATCTTAATTCTACTACCACCACCACTACACCACTATGATAAGAAATGTAAATACAATATTTTCGTTGATCTGATTGACCGCTGGTGTATTTTTATACCGCAGCGGTGATGAACATCCGGGCTCTACTGATTGACATATCAGAGAGCGATGCGCGCGAGGTGGCGTCTTTCCCACTCAAATTTGACACCGCCGATTGAATTTGTAGGAAGCGGTGCTGGAGGGGGAGAGTTATGGCAAATTCTCAATCTGTTTCGAGATTCTTAGCCTAAAGGCATTGGCCCTTGGCCGTATGTACACTCCTGGTGGCCGTAGCAAGTTTGACTTGTTAGTGTGGTAAGTTTCTATTTATTTTCGACGGAACGCATATTCCGTAAATTGGAAATACTTGCAGAGATTGTGAAAGCTGTACAGCTATTTCCTACACCAAAGAAAGTCCTGCTTGCTTTGCTCGAGCCTTTTCGAGTCGGACACCTGACTAACTGACTGCTGCTGTCTGGGTTGTGCTGAGCTTAAATGAAGGCGTTTTTTTTTAGGTATTTGTTGATGATAGTTTTCAATTACAAAAAGCATAGTCTATTCTCAACCTGTTTGAAAACATGTCATTTTATATTAATACATTGTCATCTTGGAGCTTATAATTAAGCATTATAAATTATATGGCGATAGATTAGAACGCTATTGATTGGTTAAGGTTGTCTTTTTAACATCCCTGATGTAGGCCTAGGCTAGACCCTACCCTAGGCCGGCCTTACTACTACCACCAAAGAGCAAAGACAGTAAAATGTTAATTGAGCTTTTCAGGCCAAACTTAAGTAAGTGCTGCTAATCATCTGGTGTCAGGACTGGTCAATGGAAGCAATTATTCATTCTTGTGCAAGTAACTTGCCTTTTGCATCTAGATTTCTTACTGTAAATTTTTTAAATTTAATTGCGCAGGCGATACCACAAAAACCCGCTCAACTTTGCAAAATAGTGCTGACTGCATTATACATTGTTTATAAATTAAATTTAGGTCAAAGCCAAAATTTTGGCAGAATTTGGATGAAAATCGAAGCTAATTTTCAGAAATGTGCTGATGAATTTCTAGGTCAAATTTTTGTGTGGCGGATATTCGGTAGCAGGTCAAAATGACCAAAACGACCGTTTTGGTCATTGCCGTTTTGACTTATTGCTGTTTTGGTTTATTGCTGTTTTGACCAGAAAGCATATTCCCTGCACAGACCTTACTACAGTATACAGTCTGGCATAGATTTGGACTACCTAGTGCCTAGGCTTAGGCCTTATTATATTTATTACAGGTGATTTCTCTGTAGGTAACTCCCGTAGTAATCTGCTGCCAATGTTGCACTGTACATTGATATCTAAATTTAACACTTGTAACAATATACTTGACATTCCCAATCCATACATACAATGACCCTTATTTGGGTTGAATTTTTGAATATCTCGCAGCCGCAACTGGTCCGTGGACGAACAAGACGGCCTAGACTACCTAAGTTAAATAAAAAAGGTACAAGAACGCCATCCTGAATATTGCCAACCAAAATTTTAAATGTGAACTAAACCTGGTTTTTAAGCTGGCCAAAAATATATATTTAGCAAAATTTCGTTATTTGGGATGAAAACAATTACCTGTAGCCAAATAGAAATTGGATTATCCAAAACAAAAGAATATAAGCAATGATAGATTCAATTCAATTAGCTTTTAATCTAATTTTGAATGAAAATATTGAGCAAAATTCAGCTTTTATTATGGTTTGGCTATTTGGCTGACGGCTTAAACACTTGCTAAACAAACTGGGAAGGAACAGGTACTGCAGTAAGTAGTAATAGTAAGTTTAGTAATCATTGAAGGTGTAGATTAGATCACAGGAAGTATATCAGACTCTTAACTTATGCAAATTATTTTTTTTTGTTAGTTGCGTAACATTTTTACTACAGTATAACAAGAGAGAGAGAGAGAGAGATTCATTAAGTTATTTTTTATTCTTTTGCGTAAAACTAAAATTTATGCCAATAGTTTTCCATTGGATATAATAAATAGAGTAATGCAACATGTGCATTTTTTCTAAAAAAAAATTTTTTTAGTGAAATTTTGCTGGGAATGGGACTTTAATATTTTTATCATGTGTAACTGCCAGGTTAAATGCTTTAAAATAGTATGAACTGGTAAGATCCATAGAATAAATAGCTTTGCAAAATTAAATCAACTAGCAGCATCCCGTGCTGTCCAGTCCAGTTTGATGAAGGGTAGATCCAGAATTTTTCTAATGGGAAGGGGGAGAGGCCACACAACAGTTTTAGAATGGATAAGGGAGTAGCACATAACATAATATGCATTGAAATTAAAAAAAAAAAAATGTGGCAAAAAGGGATGCATGTGCCCAACACCCCACCTCATTGGATCTGCTGCTGTTGATCTTCCCACAACCCCCCTTACTGGATCCGACCCTGTTGATCCGACGTGTTTACGTAAATTTGAGGTGTTGATTGGTGGAGGTGGCTGGACCTTAAATTTCCACAACCTCCCCTTCCCCCACCCCATACTGGATTCGCAGATGGAATGAGATCTTTGGTCATGGAACATTGTGACTGAGTTTAACAAAGGCAGTAGACAAATAAATTTTAAAAAATAGTTTTTCGTTAATTGTGACCTTGTCCCTTCAAAATTTAATCAGCTCTAGATCTTAGGTAAAGGAACATTGTGGCCAAGTTCGACGGATTTCTGATAAAAACTGTGGACTGTAGGCTGTTCACAAGAAATATGCCGACAGTCAAATAAATAGCTAAATAAAAAAACAGGTGAAAACATAACCAGCATTCATTCATGTTGAATTGATAAATAATAAATTAAGTAACTTATGTAAGAGTAGGCCTATTCATGTTTGTATTTGAACCAACAAAGAATGTTAGTACATGAGACATACTAGATATATAGACAATTCTTAGTCTACTATACTATACAAGGTATTAAATTTATCCTAAAATGTCATAAGTGAGCTGAGTAGTAAGTAGTAAGTGGTGGCCTTAAACTGGGTCATTACACCTCACTAACCAATTATTGATTTTACACTCAACATTGTGGTTTCCTATATACCACGGTGTTGCTTAACCATGCATTTGAAAAACGGGATTCATATGTTTGATCATGAGCTCAGTGTTAACGCTGAATGATTCATGGAAGTAAAGCCCTTTACATCACCTCAAGTTTGTCTCGGTAAATTGAATGACAATTATGTGGTTGCATAGTATGATTTCCAGGCTAAACAAGTAAGGTAGTACCTGCATATTTTATCAATCTAGTGTCAACCTCGTTTGTTATGAATTACATATTCATTTTGTGTTTATAAATTATAATTGCTAGATTGCATGATATTCATAGCAAATTTGTTATTTTCAAAAAGTAATTTACAGTAGAAATATCTATGAGATAGATAGTTTTGATTTGCCTACTTTTTTGTAGTATTGGCCAAGTCTGTATTTTTTGTGGGTGGGGAGTGGGGTGTTAGCTTATTAAAATTTTCATTGTGTCCAAATTATAAATTATATAGCATCATAAGTCTATTATTTTTGTAGTTAGATTAATTGTTTCTTGATTATAAATGTTAATATTTCATTAGATTTAAACCATATTTTAACACCTTTATTTTAATCCACTTATTATTACTAGTAGTATTATCACCCGCCCACCCTTAAATGGCACTTCTGCCAACTAATAAAATGATATAAACGTATTTGTCATTGAGAGTATAATTTGTCAGTTTCATCTCAGTTGTTCAAAATATATTTTAATCCACTCTTATAGTTTACCAATGTTATGACCCACCCACCTTTATAATAATGTCTTCACCCACTATTCTTAGTTTTTATAGCTACAATTATATGTATGTTTTGAAGCTGTTTAATTAAAATTAACTCAACCTAGGCCTATAAATAATTTATTGGTTTTTAAACACAATTTTGCATCAGAATTTAAATATAAAATAAATAATTAATTGCTGCGAAGCAGCCAATTCATATTCTTGACAGCAATTTGACCTCTGAAAGGTCATTGTTTGTCATAAAACAAGGGCCTAAGACGATTGAAAACGGAGTTTCCTTCTTTCGTTCTGCTGGGTAAAATCGATTACTTTAGGCGACGTTTGTAGACTAACC